>NC_071284.1:240000-262500 GCF_001660625.3 Ictalurus punctatus
ACTACAGGAGTAGTTCCCTTTCAGAGGGAACTCAATATTGCGTGAGCTCCACGCTGTGGGAAGCGCCCTCACGCGTGTGTCCTCACACGTGACCGGTATCTGAAGTGTGTGTAACATCATGTATTTATAGGCCTGCCATGATCAGGTGACGTGGCAATTAAGCGCGTCATGTGATATATAAATGGCACCTGTGACCCACGCCGTCAGACAGATTATCTTCAGCCAGACTGCATGTCTGGTTTTTTTGTAAAGCTTGAAAAAAACTTCATGTCCTCTGTATCTTTAAAAAAGAAAGAAAGAAAAGTCTCTATTTTTCTGTCCCTTTAAAAAAAGAGAGAGAAGCTATGCGTGAGAGAGGATTCAGGAAGTGTGCCACGCCTTGCTCCTGTTTCATCACGGAGACGGACAGACACACTTTCTGTCTACGTCTGCTGCTAGTAGCATCTTATTAGCTAACTTGAACATGGTTCTGAGAGATAATATCCCTGCTGGACAGCACTCCTCAGGAGATTCTCGTCCACAGGGATCTACTGTCTCAAGCTGGAGGACTGATTTATCACCTTCGGCCAGAACTGTGGAGACTGTGGGTCTGGCCCCTGAGGGGCACCAGCTCATAGATTCTGGTCTCGCAACTGAGGTTGTAGAGACCATGTAGAACGCTGGGGCATCATCCACGAGGAAATTGTATGCACTCAAGTGTTCGACTTTTTGTCTCGTGGTGTGAGGAACGTCAGCTAGACCCAGTGAACTGCACCACAGCTTCAGTCCTGGAGTTCTTACAAGGACGTTTCTCAGCAGGGTTGGATCCTTTACAGTCAGGGTCTATGTGGCTGCCATTTTGGCCAGCCACGCCCCTACTGATGGAGCCTTTGTGGGGAAACATCCTCTAACATCGAGGTTTATGCGTGGTGTCAGGCAGCTGAGGCCCATCTGCAGACCACACATACCTTCCTGGGACCTTCTGTGCCCCATTTGAGCCCTTAGAGTCAGCCTCAGAGAAGCTTCTTCACATGTAGGAAATCTTCTCACTACTTAAAGGAGCTGTGTGTTATTTTTGCTCCTGCTGTGAGCTAAATTCACACAACCAACCAAACCGTTCCCTCCTGACGGGGGAAAATAGACTTCTCTGGCTTTAAGGAAAATATTTACTGCAGGTGATAAATACGCAAAGTCTGAAATAAAGAAACTAGTGAGAGTTTTTCTGAGCTTCAGTTTCACATTAAATAACAATACTGCACTAAATAATAATAATAATAATAATAATAATAATAATAATAATAACTCCGGTTTCCTCCCCCAGTCCAAACACACGCATGGTAGGCTGATTGGCGTGTCTAAAGTGTTCGTAGTGTATGAATGTGTGTGTGAGTGTGTATGTGATTGTGCCCTGTGATGGACTGGCACCCTGTCCAGGGTGTACCCCGCCTCGTGCCCCATGCTCCCTGGGATAGACTCCAGGTTCCCCGAGACCCTGAGAAGGAGTAAGCGGTAGAAGATGGATGGATGGATGGATGGATGGATGGATGGATAATAATAATAATAATAATAATAATAATAATAATATTGTTACTTTTTGGCTCCCCATAGCTCCGCCCATGCTTTCTGTTTCTTCCTCCTCGATATTATTTAGTTTAATTTTGATAACAGGGAGTTTAGAACACTGACACAGGCTCAGACTTTTAAACGTGTGTGTGTTTATTTATAGATCATCAACTCACTAGAGACCAGAACTCCTATAACACACAGTTATAAAAATAAATCTCTCATATTTAAATATTTCATAACACATGCCTCCACTAAACTCACGAGCATGAAGAACAGCTTTTCTGTCTGTGTGTGTGTGTGTGTGTGTGTGTGTGTCGGTTTTCCTGATCCTCAGTGGACAGAATTTAACATGCATGACGCGAGTGTGTTTGCGGTCGTGTTAATTAAAACCCTGGCGCACACGCACACACACACGCGCGCACACACACACGCACACGCACACACTCACACACACTGGAGTTTGTAAAGCAGCCAGCAGGAGTCTCAGTGTCTCAGGATAACGGAGCAGTTTGCGGAGAAAAGTTTAACTTCAGGCCGGAAGTGGAGCAGAACAGAGAGAAAGGCGGAGAGGAGAGAGAAAAGTGTGAGAGCGCTGTGAGAGGGAGACAGGGAGACAGACAGACAGACAGACAGACAGACAGACAGACAGGAAGAGGAAGAGGAGGATGGAGAATATGGTTATGAGGCGGATTTAGCGGTGTCAGTAGAGTAAGGCGGTTAGAGGAGAAGGAAGATGGGATTACCGACTCTGGAGTTCAGTGACTCGGTTCTGGACAGTCCCGCCTTCAGAGACACACTGAAGAACCACGAAGTGGAGCTGGAGAACACCAACAAGTTCATCAAGGAGCTCATCAAGGACGGGAACGCACTTATAGGCGCTCTGAAAAGTAAGCAACTGCACATTACACACTATACACAACACTATATACTGCACATTAACACTATACACTGCACACTAACACTATACACAACACTATATACTGCACACTAACACTATACACACTACACACTATACACAACACTATATACAACACTATATACTGCACACTAACACTATACACAACACTATATACTGCACACTAACACTATACACAACACTATATACTGCACACTAACACTATACACAACACTATATACTGCACACTAACACTATACACAACACTATATACTGCACACTAACACTATACACAACACTATATACTGCACACTAACACTATACACACTACACACTATACACTAACACTATACACACTACACACTATACACAACACTATATATTGCACACTAACACTATACACAACACTATATACTGCACACTAACACTATACACAACACTATATACTGCACACTAACACTATACACAACACTATATACTGCACACTAACACTATACACAACACTATATACTGCACACTAACACTATACACAACACTATATACTGCACACTAACACTATACACACTACACACTATACACTAACACTATACACACTATACACAACACTATATACTGCACACTAACACTATACACAACACTATATACTGCACACTAACACTATACACAACACTATATACTGCACACTAACACTATACACACTACACACTATACACTAACACTATACACACTATACACAACACTATATACTGCACACTAACACTATACACAACACTATACACAACACTATATACTGCACACTAACACTATACACACTATACACTAACACTATATACTGCACACTAACACTATACACAACACTATATACTGCACACTAACACTATACACAACACTATACACAACACTATATACTGCACACTAACACTATACACACTATACACTAACACTATATACTGCACACTAACACTATACACAACACTATATACTGCACACTAACACTATACACAACACACACTAACACTATACACAACACTATATACTGCACACTAACACTATACACAACACTATATACTGCACACTAACACTATACACACTACACACTAACACTACACACTACACACTATACACTAACAATAACACTATACACAACACTATATACTGCACACTAACACTATACACACTACACACTATACACTAACACTATACACAACACTATATACTGCACACTAACACTATACACACTGCACACTATACACTAATACTAACACTATACACTAACACTATACACAACACTATATACTACACACTAACACTATACACTAACACTATACACAACACTATATACTGCACACTAACACTATACACTAACACTATACATGGCACACTAACACTATATACTATACACCAACACTATACACTAACACTATACACAACACTATACACGGCACACTAACACTATACACAACACTATATACTGCACACTAACACTATACACTAACACTATACACACTACACACTAACACTATACACTAACACTATACACGGCACACTAACACTATACACACTACACACTAACACTATACACAACACTATACACACTACACACTAACACTATACACAACACTATATACTGCACAGTAACACTATACACTAACACTATACACAACATTATATACTCCACACTAACATTATACACACTACACACTATACACTAACACTATACACAACACTATATACTGCACCCTACACACTATACACTAACACTATACACACTACACACTATACACAACACTATATACTGCACACTAACACTATACACTAACACTATACACATCACTACATACTGCACACCAACAGTATACACAACACTATATACTGCACTATACACTAACACTATACACAACACACTATACACAATACTATACACTAACATTATACATATCACCACATACTATACACTAACACTGCACACCAACACTATACACAACACTGCACACTAACACTGTACACTATATGGATAAAAGCATCTGCTAAAGGAATAAATGTAAATGTACACACTCTGCACATCGAGTGAATGTTGTAGGGGTTACAGCACTTTTATATGTTTTCTGTGTTCTGTGTTCCTCAGAGATTAGAACCCCTTTAGGCAGGTACAGTAAGGAGATTTAAATATCCAAAGAACCCTAGAGGAACCATTTTCCTAACATGATATATAGACACAGTGTAGTTTTTCAGTGCTGTTTGTGGGCACTATAATTTTATCAGAAAGTAAAACCATTTTAGGAGGCCAAGAACCCTTAAAGAACCCTTGAAGAACTCCTGAACATCTCAAAGTTTATAGATATTAAGAAGAAAATAATCAGCAATAATTTGTTTGTCCCAAACAGTTACCCAGTTGATACACACACTCACAGCAGTGTAACTGATTAGGTGTGGTTGTGTGTGGTTGTGTGTGGTTGTGTGGATAGTTGTGTGGATAGTTGTGTGGATAGTTGTGTGGATAGTTGTGTGGATAGTTGTGTGGATAGTTGTGTGGATAATTGTGTGGATAGTTGTGGTTATCTGTGGTTAGTTGTGTGGTCAGTTGTGCTTCGCTCAGGTTCTGTCTGTGTGATTATAATGATATGAAGCTCATTCAAAGTTCTCTCGCATGTTCAGGTTCATCTGATCAAATGTTCCTCCTCATGAAAGTGTTTATTACTGATCAGACCTGCGTTAGTATTGGACATGAGTATCAGATCTCGGAGTTTATAGACAGATGAGCAGGTTATTGGACAACTCTGAGTTCTCTTCTCTTCTCTTCTCTTCTCTTCTCTTTCTTGTGAGTCAGTGATTCTCTTCGTGCTTTAGCCACAGGAAATGGACAATAAACAAGGTTGTGTAACCATATCTGGCCCATACTCTGATAGTGTGTGTTGTTTACATGCTTATTGCGATGTTGTGATTGAGCAGCACTGTCACTGCGGAGTCTCACATTTCTGTCACCAGTTTATCCTTTTGCAAACTCATCGGTTATTCTGAGCTGAGATTACATTTTATTAATGTATTTATTTATTTATCAGACACTGAAATCAGAGAGGAGTAACAGATCAGACGTGATTAGTTATATAAAATGAAAACTGAGCAGCCGAGGGGTTTAATCTAAGAGAATCTAGCGGCGATTCTCTCAGTCCCGGGAATTAACCTGCTTCTGTTCTCACTGAAGCCTCAGAGTCAGGAACTAAAGCCAACTCTAATGAGAAGGAGAACCCGCATGTTTTAACGGAGTTGGGGCGGGGGTGATTCGTTTGTCCAGAGGACACATCAGACACAGAGTCCAATGTGTGATTAGAGCGAGTGTGTCCATCCTGCTTCTTCGACCCCTGCAAAGAAAAGTGCCTCATAAATTACATACCAGCAACGAGCACCTACACACACCATGCTGAAATTAGGGGGCCGTGTGTGTGTGTGTGTGTGTGTGTGTGTGTGTGTGTATGTTAAAACAGCAGAGAGGAACTGAAATACAGAAACAGAAAAGCCCTTGGTATAGATGTGACCTTTTAGAAAAGTGTTCTGTGAGCACACTACACCGAGTTACACAACATTACACAATATAACAAAACGCTCTCACTGAAAGACCGAACATTTCCTACTGTGTGTGTGTGTGTGTGTGTGTGTGTGTGTGTGTGTGTGTGTGTGTGTGTGTGTGTGTGTGTGTGTGTGTGTGTGTGTGTGTGTGTGTGTGTGTGTGTGTGTGTGTTCCAAACCTGAAGTACACCTCAGGGTTCAGTCTCTCTCACACACACACAGTGTTTACTCGGTTTCCCTCGGTCTGGCGATCACACTCAGGTCCGAGAGCGGCCGGGTTTTCCCGTGTGAATACATTAGTGTGTTATGCTCTCGCGTCCTGCCCCTTGATAGCACACGTTACAACACTAATACACACAACGTCTCTCTGCATTAGGTGTGTTACAACATCCAGAATGTTCTGACAGGTTCAGCCAGTGGGAGAGGGATGATATGAAAAACGGAGAGATGAGTGGGAAATTGGTGTAAAGGAAGAAAAGGGTGATCACTGGTGTGTGTGTGTGTGTGTGTGTGTGTGTGTATGCTGTGGCATGTGTGTGTTATTACTGCAGGCGAGACGGGACATGTCCCATTACTCCGTCTCTACTCACTGAGAACACGAGGACTCCTCATCTTTGTCACATCCTGTTGCACTGTGTGCGTAATGAATATTAATGAGTTTATAATGAATATTAATGAGTGTGTGATGTTATAGTGTGACAGACAGAGTAAATATGAGCAGTAGCTACACTGCAGGTATCCCAGATCCCCCTTTGATCTCGGTTCCCATGTGTTAGTGTTTCAGCGACGCTGACACTCGACCTCGCCTAAAAACGCGTACGCTGTAAGTCCACAATCGCACGGCGTATCGTCCTCTAGTGGACAGGGTGAGTGTGTTCAGGGCAGTGGTGTATCTCCAACACTGTCGGATGTTGTGTAAAGCAACACGCCATCACGGACTTAACAGGAAATACATCAGCTTACGGAAATACGGCTCTCTTGGTGTTCCAAGGCGACGTTAAGTCCAAGCCTAGTGGTTTCCGTATCTTGTTTCTGTCTACTTCCTGGTTCTGACTTTTCTGCCCGTGGTGTGGTGCTGATTATTACTGAACATTATAGAAAACACAGGAATGACATGGATGTGAAACGCTCTATTTTACAGTTCTTCAGCGAGCCTGAGCTCCACGTACGCTTTCATCATCCTGAACCCACGTGAGGCTGAGTCCAGCTTCGTGTTCAGTGTAGAAGCTCACTACTGTACGCAGGGTATAACCGAATGATGGTGTACAGCAGGGGTGTCCGATCTTATCCGGAAATGTCAGTGTGGTGCAGGTTTTCATTCCAAACAAGCAGAAGCCACACCTGAGTGTATTGAAAGTCAAGATGAACTGATGAAACCGGTGGAATCAGGTGTGTCTCCTGCTCGGTTGGAATGAAGACCTGCACCCACTCCGGTTCTTTCCGGATAAGACTGGACGTCCCTGGTGTAGACTCTACAGAGTGCACTATATTGTACACTCCACACCAGTTGTTTTGGGGTTTAGTGGATGTTCTAGTGCTCATGAAAGGCTTTTGGAAAATAAATCAGTCCTCATTTCCCCCCTCGAGCTGGATCCTTCACTCAGGTGTGGATGTGTAATGCATTATTGATAAATCTGACTCACCGTTACTGAGCACGCTGACAAACCCGGAGCTGTTTATCGAGTGAAAGTGCTCAGCGTCGAGCCGGACGAGGGCCTAAGAGCAGATTTTGCAGCCTGTGATACAGCCAGCGGAGGATCAGTCGACTCGCAGCTCACACGGCAGGAGGTGGATATTGATCCCGATTTGGGTTTGATATCCACCTTCAGGGGCAGGAAAGATTTTTCTTCTCTTTTCTCTGTGTGATGGAAAAAAGTAAAAGGAAGATCTGGAGAATCTGAATCAGTTTTATCGACTAAAGGCTTCTGAGGAGTAATATTTTCTGTAACAGATATTTTAGCGTGTAGATGATATCCGTGAGTTAGCGTAACCTGTTCGTATGTAATATGATATGTACAGAATGCGTAGTGTTGAACAGCACAGTAAATATTGTCTTTATAATAGTAATATTTATTTATATACTTTTATAATGATTTTAAAATCTCCAAATTATTTACAAAAAACAAAAAGATGGTACATTAATGATCTATAATCACTAATGAGTTTATCGTACATCTGTAAAAATAATTCAGATTGCGCTTGGCAAGAATACTTAAACAAGTAGCATGCTAATCTGGATTTAAAAACACGTCTAAAGTTAAAAAGCGTTCCTGTCCTCCTCTCTGGAGCACGGGCGCGAGATCCCTAACGTTACTGCCTAAAACTTAATGACTAACATCAGAATTTCTGTTTGATCAGAGTTTAGAAGGACGTTTCTGTTCAGGTGTTGAGTCAGTACTACTGAATCTGACTGAAGTGATGATTGTGTCAGCAGTGCAGAAGTGGAACACGGTGTTAAGTTTGGATCTAAAGGAGAATAAGTGTCTCAGTGGTTAAAGGCTCTGCGTGACTGATCAGAAGGTCAGGAGTTCAAATCCCAGCACTGCCAAGTCACTGTTGGGCCCCTGAGCGAGGCCCTTAACCCTCTCTGCTCAGGTGTAAAAATGAGATGAATGGAAGTCGCTCTGGATAACACCGTCTGCCAAAAACAGAACATTGTGACGCCATATTGTCATTTTTTACACCATGAAGATTCTCCATTGATGCAAAAAACTGATAATGGTCTGTCATGTAGGATGTAATCCGTGTGTGTGTGTGTGTGTGTGTGTGTGTGTGTGTGTGTGTGTTAGGGATGTCACAAGAACCGATACTTCGGTACCAACATTCTTAAAACGTGACGGTACTTACTTTCCGGCAGTAGCGTAGGTGCCGTAGTTGCAATTCATCCGGAACTGAAGGGGGCAGCAGATACGCGTAAGTGTTTTAGTCGGTCCACAAGTGGTGAAGATGAAGAACGCTTACAAGCACACGGGAAAAACTACAGAAATGGCGACAATTTTAGCTCCGCCCTGACTGGTTGAGAGGAAAGGTAAGCGGTTTCCGGAGTGTAACCGATGCTATCGTTCATTTCAAACACAGCGAGGAAACACCTGGAATTTGGAGAAGCACCTGAAAGACGGGGCTGTATTATATTGGTTTGAGACAGCAGCATTGTGGCGTGAAACCAGCTAACGCTACGCTCCATGTCATGTTAGCGATAGACAGTTATTTGTTAACGACGCTAACGCACTGCAGTGTGATGAACTACCTCCTAATGTTCCGCCATCATCGCCATTCAGCCCGGGTCCTGTCAGATACATGTAGTAATGTCACTAATAAGTAACTAAAATATCCTTCTCTCTCTTTTTGCCAGTATTAGGTAGAGGATGAAGTCTGCCAGGAGTTTTTATTTTTATGTTTTTATACCACACCGTGGTATCGACTTTGATATGGAGTATCCTGTACTTTTGGTGGTATCGATACCGACTACTAGAGTTTTGGTATCGTGACATCCCTAGTGTGTACTGTATGTATAATATAAAGATCGGTTAAAGATCTTGTTTAAAGGAAACATTTCACACACACACACACACACACACACACAAACACACACACACACACACACACACAGTGTTTAATGTGTTTGAACAGAACCCCGGTGTGTTCTCCCCTCGGTGTAGTCCTTCAGGCCGGTGAGAACACTGCAGTCACGCTTGAGAGAGCAGCTGAGCTCTTCCTACTGAACTGGAGTGAGAAAGTGTTGGAGTTCAATGCAGGAAGCGAATAAAACATGCTGCGTGTTTAAGGTTTCAGTGTTTTTGTAGTGTTTTGTGACCTGTTAAACTGAGACGAGTACAGAGCTGTAGCCGCAGGAACACCACATGCTCTGGGGATTTGGGCGTGCAGGAAGAGAAAATAAACACAGGATGTGACACAAAGGTTTGAATTTAATTGAAAGGTTGTTTATATAATCATCAAATCATTTATTTATCAGCGACTGTGTGATCTCCCCGCTCGCGCATACTCTTAGCGAAGGACTTCTTTACGAGGACGTTTTGACCCCTACACAGTCGGGTCGAGAAAACCGCACATCGTGTGGAGCAAAGGTCAAAAAAATGGAAGTATAAAGGAAAAATTAGATTAGAAGATAAATTGAAGATGAAGTGATCTTGGTGTGTTTAGACTCAGGCGTCAGGAAGTGAAGCAGGAGTGCCCTGGGGAACGCGAGCTCCTCAGTGATGGATTTTGGTGAATGTTATAAAGCACAGAAGATTCCAGTACATTTATATCGATTTCTTCTCTTTTGTAAGGAGCTCAGAGACGTGTTTCAGACTCGGCGGGTGACTGGACGTGTCACAGTCCAGCGTCTGAAGCTAAATGTCTAAAGCAGAATAAAATGCACTTCTTATTTCATAAAGTATTCATAGAGGCAGAGATGAGGATGTGGAGGTTCAGTGAGGTCTCGCTGCTCACAGAGCCGGCTTTGTTTCACTGTCAGATACGCGGAGAAGACAACGACGCATAAATCACTCGCCCGCACCGCTACGTGCTTTTAAAGGCCAGAAAGTGAATTCTCAGTCTGACTTCTTTCAGAAGTTTTTTTTTTCCTTCCAAAGGCAAGACAAGATATTACCATGGAGGAGCGTTATAAAAATGGATGACTGAAACAGCGCCGTCTTTTTCCTCGGCTGATTATTTTTTCCGGCAGTTTATTTCCTGTTTATATTCTTTCTTTACCCTACATTTAGCAACTAATTAAGGCTCATTTATGTGTAAATTAGAGTAATTTAATTGCCAGAAATAGATCCTGCTAGTAAAATGTACAAACATCCAATTACTTGTTATCAAGTTGTTTGTTGTGAAGATCAACATCGGGATTGAGATGGAAGAGAAGGAAAAGTTCACAACACTTTTTGCCAAGAAACTTTGAGGAAAACAGAATAAAACTGAGAATAATAAAATAAGAAGAATAAGAAGGTAAGAAGAATAAAACTGAGCACAAATCTGATAAACACGTGATGAAGGTGTGCAGTGGTCCTCTAACGTTAACTGGAAATGTGTGTTTCATGGTGGCAGCAGGATGAGAAGGTCAGTCCCGTCACAGATTCCAGCTCCTCATGGAGGATCTCCAAATATTCCCAAAATTTTGTGCACCCCTGACCATAACACCCATGTGCTTCTTCTCTAAACTGTATCCACAAAGTCTGAAGCACACAGTTGTGTAGAACGTCTCTGTACGCTGTGGCGTTATATACAATTCCCCTTCACTGGAACTAAGAATCCCAAACACTGTTCCAGCGCGACACACAGTGCACAAAGCTCCATGAAGACGTGTGTGAAGGTTAGAAGAAGGTAGAAGAACTCGAGTGTCCTGCACAGAGCCCTGACCTCAACCTCACTGAACACCTTTGGGATGAACTGGAACTGGAGTCTCTTTACATCATCAACATCAACATCAGCACCTGACTTCAACCTCACTAACGCTCTTGTAGCTGAATGATCACTAATCCCCACAGCCACGCCCCAAAATCCCAAAATCACACTCACAAATCCCCACAGCCACGCCCCCAAAATTACAAAATCACAGTCACTAATACCCATAGCCACGCCCCAAAATCTAGTAAAGTGCCCAAACCGCCTCAGCTGGCTCTTCTTTAATCAGTGGTTCTACTGTGAGGTTCTCCCAGTGTGTGGAGCTTCTCACTCTCGGCCCTGAGGACGAACTTCAATCTGATTTGTTATTAACACTGCTACAAAAATCTAACAATCTGGAGCCAAACTTCCCCCAAACTCTTCCCCCCAAACTCTTCCCCCCCTTCACATTTGAAGTGGTCATTTTGTCACTCAGCAGGTGGTTGTTGCTCTCAGAGAGCTGTTCAGAGAGCTGTTCAGAGAGCTGTTCAGAGAGATGTTCAGATGGATGTTCAGATGGATGTTCAGATGGATGTTCAGATGTCATGTGATGTACAGTGTCTGAGCGGGACTGATGTGGTTTGATGCTTGGTTTTGGAGTTTCTCTGCTATTGTGTTAATAGAAATGAAGTCTTCAGACCGTGACATTGTGCTCAGACTGATGGGTTACGGCTCAGGCCTCCTGAAGCGCAGAGCGTTGATAAAGTCTCACATCATTTGTTTGACTTTTACAGAACATGTAGAGAAATTTGAGCAAACCTGGTATTTGATCACACTGTACTCCTAAAACGCAGGATCTACACTGTCTCATCCCGTACTCGTGACCTCTTTCATCGGTCCTCCGTTACAAAAGAGATGTTTTTCCTCCATTGCTGATCTGTATCTCTGTCTTTCTTAAAAACATATCATGGCCCAAGAGCAGCCGTTCCATCCATAAACTCTCATCTCCTCCTCAGAGCAGGACGGCGTTCTGTGCCGTTTACATCCATAAACCTGCAGCACAGCTAACGGCTTCAACAGCAGCAACTTCCTGCTTTCAAAAATAATCACCAATAAATATTTGTAATGTTTTTCTTCTGCAGGTTTCAGATCTCAAGCATGCGTAGATCATGTGTTTATTAAAATATCGTGCGAGTGAATGAACGAGATCTAATCTAATGAATTGATTTTTATTGTTTATTTTCTCAAAAAGGGATAAGGACACATGTCTCAGACTAACCTGTGTGTGTGTGTGTGTGTGTGTGTGTGTGTGTGTGTGTGTGTGTGTGTGTGTGTGTGTGTGTGTGTGCAGATCTGTCTGAATCTGTGCTGAAGTTTGCTCAGTCGCTGAAGGAGTTTCAGTTCGAGTGCATCGGTGACGCTGAGACGGACGACGAGGTAAACATCGGTACGTAATAACTTTTCTAATCATTTTATTATTTTACCTCAGAGGAACTTTCTCAAAATCATATTAAATCATGGATCGGAGTGAGGACTCGTCCACGTCCTGGTGTCCCGTATGAACGTGCTGATGAGCTGTACCTGGTACTTCACTTTACTTTCAGATGGAGTGTGGACAGAGCAGAGCACTCGTACACTCGTACACTCACGTGTAAATGCAGCAGTCTGTTTATTTAAACATTTAGACGTGAGAGAAAATCTTCCCAAAGCTGTTCTTCTGGACTTTTATCATTTATCTGTAACTTTCACACACTGCAGCAATACAGTAAAAAGGAGTTCCGGTCCCTTTACACGTTCCTGAAGGTTTTGTGGAATCCATACGCCATCAGAGACGCACAACTACCACAAACTCTTCCCTCTGAAAAAGTAGCTCCGCCTCTGAAAGGAGCGATTCCACACGTTTACAGCTCCATTTATACACAAACACCTTCAACTGAACACTTCATGAAGGAGTTCAGCAGCTGCTCTTACACCTCCATTCTCACGGAGTCTGGACTAAACACACACACACACACACACACACACACACACACACACACACACACACACACACACACACACACACACACACAGTGCAGAGATTAGGCTGAAATAATGATGTAGTAGAACTATGTTCCTTTAGTTCTCTCAGTGACCTGCATGAGCAATGGATGGTTATTGATTTGGTTGTGTGTGACCTCGACACGTCTTCATCCTGGTACAGATCAGAGGCTCTAATGGTGATCAGTGAGGGAGATTTATGGAGGTTCAGTGACCTGCTCACTGAATCAGTCCCACTGCTTCCTGCTGTCGTTTTCACTCTTAAATAGCTCACGCTTTAGTTATTTAAAAGGTCGCGTTAGCTGAATGTGAAGGTATGTAGTTAGTAGTTGTGTATGAGGTTAGTACTACAGGCGGTGGAACATCTAGTCATTATATACGTCCAGTAACACCAGCTTTACGTCTGTATCCAGTAGCACGGGTGATTTTTCTGCATTGATCTCTGAAGGTCCTGAATGTTAAAGTGCAGAACATCCAGCATGTGAATTGAGGAATTTATCTTAGACTTCAGCAAGAGGCTGGAGTATTTTATTCTGTGGGTTTTTCTTCTGTTTATTGTCGGTTAGCATTGCTAGGTGATTCGCATTAACAAACCTGGTGAAGTCGAAAGAGATCTAAAGTCTTAAGCTAAATGATAGCTAAATTGTTAACTGAAGTTACATTGAGAGTTCTTTTCATTGCCTCATCTTGGCCACGCCCATTTCAGATATATATTGTGACCGCGGTTAACGTCATGACAATGGTGAAGATAAACATCGAGGTGCGGTCTGTGTAGGTCTGGTGCACTGTGATTGGTTAATCTCTCTCTCTCTCTCTCTCTCTCTCTCTCTCTCTCTCACTCACTGTTTACTGCTGCAGTGAAAAAAAAATCTATAAAAGTGGTAAACACCCGCTGTTGTAGGAATTTTACATGGATTCACAGTTACAGTTCATTCAGTTACCGTGACAACACACTCATTCTCTCACTCCTATTTATGTCTTTCATTGTTCCATTGTTTCTCGCTCTCCATCTCACTCTTTATTCTCTAGTCATCTTGTCTTTATTTTTCTGCCTTTTTGTCCTTTCTTCTTCCTTCTCTTTCTTTACTGTTGCTTTTCATCTCCTACTTCTCTTCTCTCTCTCTCTCCTCTCTCTCCGTCTCCTGTCTGTCTGTCTGTCTCTTCTGTCTGTCTGTCTGTCTCTCTCTCCTCTCTCTCTGTCTCCTGTCTGTCTGTCTGTCTCTTCTGTCTGTCTGTCTGTCTCTCTCTCCTCTCTCTCTGTCTCCTGTCTGTCTGTCTGTCTCTTCTGTCTGTCTGTCTGTCTGTCTCTCTCTCCCCTCTCTCTCTCCTGTCTGTCTCTCTCTCTCTCCTCTCTCTTTCTCCTCTCTCTCTCTCCAGTCTGTCTCTCTCTCGCTCTCTCTCTCTCTCTCTCTCTCTCTCTCTCTCTCTCTCTCTCTCTCTCTCTCCAGTCTCTCTCCCTCTCTCTCTCTCTCTCCAGTCTCTCCTGTCTGTCTCTCTCTCTCTCTCTCTCTCTCTCTCTCTCTCTCTC
Source organism: Ictalurus punctatus (assembly GCF_001660625.3). Lineage (NCBI taxonomy): Eukaryota > Metazoa > Chordata > Actinopteri > Siluriformes > Ictaluridae > Ictalurus > Ictalurus punctatus. The sequence goes on from NC_071284.1 coordinate 254,904, forward strand.
TCTCCAGTCTCTCTCCCTCTCTCTCTCTCTCTCTCTCTCTCTCTCTCTCTCTCTCTCTCTCTCTCTCTCTCTCTCTCTCTCTCCTGTCTCTCCTGTCTGTCTCTCTCTCTCTCTCTTCCTTCTCTATCTCTCTGTCTGAGGCACATAGGAAGCAGATTGTAATGTTCCTGAACACTCTGTGTTCGAGGGGCGTGTGTGAGGTTGGGCATAGGGGGGTAATATGGGGCATGTGTTGGGGTTATTGGGGGTAATTGCAGCTGATGACTGAGGGCAGCGTCGAGCTCGGCCGTAATTAACTCCGTCTAGTTTGGTTCCAATAAAATCCCCAGAGTTCTGCTGAACAGAAGTGACATGTGTCTGTCTGTAGCCTAGTCCACCTGTTCCGCTGTTCCACCGTTCCGCTGTTCTCCTACTGTGCTCACGATGCCCTGCGCTGAACTGGTGTCCCATCAGGGACGTATTCCCACCTCGTTCCGTGTTCCTAGTATAGTCTCTGCATCCATCATCACCCTGACCAGAATAAAATGCTAACTGAAGATGACTGAATGTTCTCCACCTGTTTATCGCTAACATGAGCTAGCTCATGTCGTTAGCCTAGCGAGCAGGTTTTGTGTTTCACCATTCATCACCACTCCTCAGTCGTCCGTGGCACTCTGCGTATCGGATGTGATGTTTTACATCTATCGAGTTTATTTCCTAACACTGAGCTCATACTTAGCCCCGCCTCCTGAGTCAGTTTTATACAGAGAGAGAGTCTGTGTTTTAAATCAGGATCAGTACGAGGAGTTATGGAGTTCAGGAGAACCATCTGAGAAGTTTTCTTGTCTAAGTTGATGGATTATAACTTTTTAAAAAAAAAAAAAAAAGAACTGAGAGTTAGAACTGCTGTCGCTGAACAGAAATGTAATCTTCTGTGATCCGTCCGCTCATCGATGAAACAGATGCGTCCTGAATGACTGAACCGGACCTCTGCGTTCCATCCTGAAGTCTGCGGGGTGAACGTGGACTCTGAAGCTCGGTGAAGCTCCATCAGGCTGTCGGAGGAGGAGACGAGGGCGAGTGACCTCTTATCGATTTCATTCCACGGCTTCCTGCCGTGACATTCACAATCCAGCGCAGTTATCGCCAAATCAATCCCACAGCCCGACTCACGGCCACCGAGTTTTTAATGTGTCTCAGAGTCGCACTCGGAGGTCACGTCTCTTTTTTCTTTCGTCTCTGCAGAAAAGTCACATTTCATCTGATGCCTTTACGCTTTAGGGTTAATGTTCCTGAAGCTGACATTTAAGACCTCATTAACAACGGCACATAATTACACAGAATATTACTGTGAATAAAATTCCACATCTCATCAGATCTCATCTTTCTTCTCCTGTTCCTCCTGGTGCTCCTGTTCCTCCTGGTGCTCCTGTTCCTCCTGGTGCTCCTGTTCCTCCTGGTGCTCAGAAGTTTGGTTGCTAGGTGATAAAATGGCTCCCCTCCCCCCTCTAGTTTATTTAATCTAGTAGAAAACAGAATTGATTGAAGCTCGGCCTCGGTCAGCGAGTCTCTTTATTAACCTTTATGCTCGAGAAACAGGAGAACATCTCTCGCATGCTGGAGAAGGAGATAGAAATCAGGAGCTCAGCGTGGTTATGCAGAGCGATTCGCAACAAGCAGCATTCAGGAAACACAAAGATATGACCAAAGAGTGGAAGAGAAAAATAAATAAATATAATAATAAATATAAAAGCTATAAATGCTGTGTTAAGGCTCTGTTGTGCAAATTATTGAGCATGAATTCATCATCTAAATTCAGATCCTAATAACGTCTCATTTGCAATCAAATAATTTAATAATTGGTTATTTCTGAATAATAAATACCTGATCACCATAAAGAATAAAGATGAGCGTACACTGTATAAACACTGAATAAACACTGAATACGTGCTCATTTACACTTTACTGAACAAAGAGCAAGACTATCATTAACCTCTGACACGTGCTCCTGAAAATAAAGTAAATAAATAAATATTTATTTATTAATAATAAATAAATAAAGTCAGCTAATTATATATTAACATCTAGAGTCTTCCAAATCTTAAAATGAGGATTTTTTTTGTACTTTTGTGTAAAATTGCACCAGGTTTCTCCTTCATTAGGCCAAACGTAGAAGTAAGGGTGTACAAACTTTTGCACTCAATCACTTACTTTATTTCTATTCCTCCTTTTTTCCCTCAGTTTACAGCCGACTGATTTTGGGTTTTCCTCATGGGGCACGCACACACGCACACACACACACACACACGCACGCACACACACACACACACACGTGCACACGTGCGCACACACACACACGTACGCGCGCACACGTGCACACACACACACGTGCGCGCACACGTGCACACACACACACGTGCACACACGTGCACACACACACACACGTGCACACACACACACGTGCACGCGCGCGCACACACGCGCGCGCGCACACACGCGCGCGCGCACACACACGTGCACACACACACACACGTGCACACACACACACACACGTGCACACACACACACGCGCACACACACGTGCACACACACACGCGCACACACACGTGCACACACACACACGCGCGCACGCACACACACACACACACACGTGCGCGCACACACACGTGCACACACACGCACACACGCGCGCGCACACACATAGTGCTGGTGTTATTGAGGCCTGGCAGTGACAGTGGGGCTGCACCGGGGCTCGAGAGTGTGTTCCTGCTAAATGAAGCATTAATGGCCTGTGTGTGTGTGTGTGTGTGTGTGTGTGTGTGTGTGTGTGTGTGTGTGTGTGTATGTGTGAGGGTGGGTGTGTGTGTGTTCAGGAGATGATGCATGGCCTGGTGATGACATTGGCTGGCTTTAGCGAGCGCGGCTATGCTAAGTGTCCAAACACAGGATGATGAAGGACGGGACAGAGGGAGGTTTTGTGTCCCTCCTCCATCTCTGTCGCTAATGAAGTGCGACGGCCGTGAGCACCTCCACATCCCGGCCATGTGCTGGGTCACGCCTCATCTTCTTCTCCATTACCATACACACACACACACACACACACACACACACACACACACACACACTGTTTAATGGCAGTTTGAGTGAGTGTGATTTACTCTGTGGATGATCAGGAACTCAGTCAGATGCAAAACACACAAACCTCGAAGTGTTCACGTCTGAAATGAAGCACAAATCCAGAGAGATGTAAAAAAAACAAACATGTAAACTCTACTGCTGATGTTCTTACTCCTCTGTTACTCCTCTCACTCCTCTGTTACTCCTCTATCACTCCTCTATTACTCCTCTATTATTCCTCTATTACTCCTCTATCACTCCTCTATTACTCCTGTTACTCCTCTATCACTCCTCTATCACTCCTCTATTATTCCTCTATTACTCCTCTATCACTCCTCTATTACTCCTGTTACTCCTCTATCACTCCTCTATCACTCCTCTATTATTCCTCTATTACTCCTCTATCACTCCTCTATTACTCCTGTTACTCCTCTATCACTCCTCTATTACTCCCGTTACTCCTCTATCACTCCTCTATTACTCCTGTTACTCCTCTATCACTCCTCTATTACTCCTGTTACTCCTCTATCACTCCTCTATTACTCCCGTTACTCCTCTATCACTCCTCTATTACTCCCGTTACTCCTCTATCACTCCTCTATTACTCCTCTATTACTCCCGTTACTCCTCTATCACTCCTCTATTACTCCTGTTACTCCTCTATCACTCCTCTATTATTCCTCTATTACTCCTCTATCACTCCTCTATTACTCCTCTATTACTCCTCTATCACTCCTCTATTACTCCTGTTACTCCTCTATCACTCCTCTATTACTCCTGTTACTCCTCTATCACTCCTCTGTTACTCCTCTATCACTCCTCTATTACTCCTGTTACTCCTCTATCACTCCTCTATTATTCCTCTATTACTCCTGTTACTCCTCTATTACTCCTGTTACTCCTCTATCACTCCTCTATTACTCCTGTTACTCCTCTATCACTCCTCTATTACTCCTGTTACTCCTCTATCACTCCTCTATTACTCCTCTATCACTCCTCTATTACTCCTGTTACTCCTCTATCACTCCTCTATTACTCCTGTTACTCCTCTATCACTCCTCTATTACTCCTCTATCACTCCTCTATTACTCCTGTTACTCCTCTATCACTCCTCTATTACTCCTGTTACTCCTCTATTACTCCGCTGTCACTCCTGCTACTCCTCTATCACTCCTCTATTACTCCTGTTACTCCTCTATTACTCCGCTGTCACTCCTGCTACTCCTCTATTACTCCTGTTACTCCTTTGTTACTCCTCTATTACTCCTGTTACTCTTCTATTACTCCTCTATCACTCCTGTTACTCTTCTATTACTCCTCTATTACTCCTGTTACTCTTCTATCACTCCTGTTACTCCTCTATCACTCCTCCCTACCTGATGTTATTATTCTGTGAACAGGAAACAGAGGTGTAATAAGCTCACGCCGTGCCATATCGATTTAACTCATTGATTCTTTCCCGTTCCTCAGTGCTCGTGTCTGTGTGTGTGTGTGTGTGTGTGTGTGTGTGTGTGTGTGTGTGTGTGTGTGTATGTATGTGTGTGAGATCATTAGTTTAAGCACCCTGAGTAATAAATCAGCATAATGTTATTCCTATTGATCAGTGCAGATGGTGTTATGGGTTTGATCTTGGTCCAGATGATGTGGATGGATTAATAAATTCATCTTCTTCTCTCGTTTCAGCTCAGTCTTTTAAAGAATTCTCACAGCTGCTGAACACCGTGGAGGAGGAGAGACACCGCCTCGTAAGTCTTCACTTTTTATAAATTAATGCTTTTCCTCACTGCACCAATAATAAACTATAAACACCCACACTTTATTTTATTTTATTTTCCTGTCTCTACGGTATGAAGGGTTTATTCTGGGCTGTGAAATAAAACGGAATTTTAGGGCCTTGAACTTAAAGTGCTGTTATTAAAAGACATTAATTATGTAATTAATCTGTAATAAAGAAAATGTTTGAAAAATGGGGAAAAAGATTTTTATTAGGTCAGTTTAATAGATAATAAATCCATAAAACAGCTGACAAATACAACTAATAATATAAAATATAAATTTGATCTGAATATTAAGCAGGACGTAGTGACCGGTCAAAACCTGTAGTGAAAATATGTCTGGGAGAAATCTGAACTTTATTAAATAATAATCATTCCCTTTTTTAAAATTAATTTATTAAATAAATGAATAAATAAATGTGGAGCTCATGACATAACGCAGCAGATTCATTAAACACTTTATCACTAAATCACTTATTATGATGAAATTATTATCAATCTGCAGCTTTCTGTGATTAGTGATGAACATTATGTATAATTATTCATTATTAATGCAGGATATCACAATATTAAATATTAATATTTAAAATACAGAAGAAGATTTTTTTTAAATCTACACTATTCATGAATATTTCATTTAGCATTAATAAAACCTTCAGGTTCTGGAGGACCAGTCCGCTTGTTCCTTGTTCAGAAACATCACCATGGTGAGATTGTACAGTCTCGTGTGCGGAGTTTAATCAGACGTCATTAATCCGACGTCGTTAATGTACAACAAACAGAGCAAAATAGTCAAAGAAAAATGACTGAATGATGGAAGGCAGGACGTAAGTGTGTGAACTCCGCACTGGCTTTTGTTTTGGGAAATCATTATTAATGATCGTAACTGTGGTGAAAAGACAGACAGACAGACAGAGTGACAGACACACACACAGACACACACACAGACAGACACACACACAGACACACACACAGACACACACACAGACACACACACAGACACACACACAGACACACACACACACAGACACACACAGACAGACACTAATTACGCTGAGTGAAACAGATGAGGGTGAAATCCAGGAAGTAATACATGAAAGGAAGAACACTAACGCCGCTGAGTGCACGGTGAGCGTTTGCAGTGAGGAACAGAAACAGCAGGAGAGAAATAACCGGACTAATCAAAGTGGTTCACAGAACAGGGGAACGCATTAGAGTAATTAACCAGTGCCATGACGAGGCCGGACCAAAACCAGCACAAAAGCACATGGAGAGCTGCGAGAGGACAAAATAAACTCGCACACGAATCAGACGTAAATATTCAATAATGTCTAATAAGTGAAATTAGTCTGTAATCATTCCTCTAAAAACCCGTCACGGCTTAATCGTGTTTATTTATCACAGCTGTTTATGGACTGTTTGTTTGTTAAAGGGATTTCAGGCTCATTCTGTATTTTATAAACTTTGATGTGTGTTGGGTTCAGACTCGTCGCTCAGAGAGGTTTTCTTGGTGATAAAGAGGAAACTGAGATAAACACTCATGTACGCTTACAGCAACTTTATCAGCTCTTACAGCTTCAACACCGCGAGAGTGAGATCAGATACACACACCGGTGTTCTGCACCTCACCCTGCTGAGAGGAACACACTGATAAACACCATCTGCCTGCGTGTGTGCGTGTGCGCGTGCATGTGTGTGTGTGTGCGTGCGTGCGTGCGTGTGTGTGTAGAAATTGTTCAGAATGACTTCAGAATAGCTAAGAAAGAAAACACACTCATATTGTGATGTCACTAAATTATAAACTGATTGGATTTGAACCAATCATGTCCGATTATGCAAATTCTTAGGAATACAAGATGACGATCTGGTTCCTGAGTCAGATGTTCCTCAGCTGTTTTTAGTCATTTATTGGATTAAAAATAAAAAAAAAAGCTTTTAACTATTTGTTCTTTTACACAGAATATTTAAATGTAAGAGGATTATAACGGCGCGTCCCCGAGTGTTTTACTCTTACAGCACGGAACAACAATGACACTTTTTATAAGTTAAAGAAGGAAATGTTATTTTTATCCATTTGTAACACTTAAACTTCTTTTTAACGGACAGAAAAACAGGGTTAGAAATAATCACTCGTCAGGACCCGAGCCTGAGCTCAGTAATAATAATACTGAGAAAAAGAGGGTTTGAACTCGCGCAGCGCTGCGGTGTGTAATCTCCTGCTGCAAATCATTAACGAGGGGAAGGTGCGGGGGAAGGTGCGGGGGAAGGTGCGGGGGAAGGTGCGGGGGAACGTGCGGGGGAACGTGCGGGGGAACGTGCGGGGGAACGTGCGGGGGAAGGTGCTGGGGAACGTGCGGGTCAACGTGCGGGGGAAGGTGCGGGGGAAGGTGCGGGGGAAGGTGCGGGGGAACGTGCAGGGGAACGTGCGGGGGAACGTGCGGGGGAACGTGCAGGGGAACGTGCGGGGGAACGTGCAGGGGAACGTGCGGGGGAACGTGAGGAGGGTTTAAGGGCAGCCCTGGAGGATATTTCTAAATTCTTTTCAGGTGCTTCTGTCTGCGTTTCCACATTCTGTTTGAATTGATTCACTTTTCCCAATTCTCTATAAAACAGTCCGTAGTTACGTAGGAACTTTTTAAAAATCTTTTTTTTAAACTTTTTTTTGTTAAAACTTTCAGTGGCCTCTCTGGGCTTTGCAGATTGTTTACCTACAAATTTCTCACCGT
>NC_071284.1:270000-302500 GCF_001660625.3 Ictalurus punctatus
CTTCTGAGAACGACAACAATTACAGACCACAGCGTCATCAACTCTTCTCCAAGAACCTTCACAGGTTTGAGGAAGAGAAAACATCTCAGTGTTGTGTAAGTGTGGCTTATAACAACACAAACACGTATCAATCACCGTGTGTGTGTGTGTGTGTGTGTGTGTGTGAGAGAGAGAGAGAGAGAGCGAGAGAGAGACTCTGCACCAATGTGTGCAGATGTTTCCTCTTTCTTCTACCTCTTTCCTCTTTTCTGGTTCCAGTTCTAGTCCCAGGTTTCTGCTGGGATCCGATCACAGTCTGCTGTCTGGAAGCTGAAGGCTGAGTGAGACGTCTGCACTATGGTTCTGTTCCTCAGTGTGTTTTGTTGTTTTGTCGCATATCATTTAATTACGTCAGTGTTTCCGTCTTAATCTCCTTTACTCTTTTATTTCGGCGGCGTCCGCCCCCAACCGTGCCATGTTTGCTGTTCCAGGTGATGAGGTTCTGGTTCTGGTTCTGATGCAGAGTTCTGGACAGGTTGTATGTAATGTTTGTGATCGAATCCTGTGATGTATTTAATGTCATAAACATGCGATGTTAACTGGCTTGACCCGGATCTTTCACCTGAACACTGAACGTGAATATTCACCGGTCTGAGTAACAGGGAAGGCCAGTATTCCGAGCTCGGATACGTGAGAACTATAACTCTATCCCTATCCTGCGTTTTCACCCGCAGGAGTGATTGTTTTCGGGTTGTGCGTCCATGTGCCCGGTGAGATTCTTGTTAGCGCGAGATCTCGAGTGCGAGAAGCTGAATGTTTGTAGGATTTATTGGGAAGTATCATCAGTATCATCATAACCAGCGGATAAACTGATTAGATTCTGAAATTGATCCAAACAGGCTCAAGGTCACAGGAAGGTCAAATGTCTGAAATAGTTTTTCCTCGCTGTTTCTGGTGTACAGTTTAGTAATAAGAAGGACGAGCACTGTCGGCGATGGAGGCGTCGTCCACGCCGTCCACGCCGTCCACGCTGTCGGTGTCGAGTTCCACTCGTTTATTCAGTGTAATAACAGTGAAGTTCTCAGCAGGCTCGTATTCACTCAGATGCTGATTCCTGCACTTTCTTTGTTTCTGCTGCTCTGTGGTTCTGCTCCATACATCTGTTTTCTCTCACAGCATGCGTTTGACATTACGCTGTGTATTCTTCACCACAATATGGCTGGATGAAGGCAGCGTTTCTGTGCAAGCTGAGCTGAGAATGTAGTGTAAAGCGAGTTCCTACAACAGCCTCGAGTTCTGATCAGGGCGTTAATAAGGAGAGCAGTGATGCTGTAGAATACTGTAAATATAATCACGGTGACGGAAACGTCTGTGTTTCAGACCTTCTGATGGGTGAAAAAGGTCGAGGTTCATCACACGAAGGGTTACACTACACATCACTGTATATGCAGTACAGTGCACTCGGTGCACGGTGTAGTACATACAGGTTCAAGGCGTGATGTGAGAAGGTCAGGAATTGTTTACACTCAATATCGAATAGAGACAAAACTCCTGATAAATATATTACAGATCAAAACATCAGTCCCACGCTAATCACAAAGCTCCAAACATAGAAACAGCTTCAGCATTAAACACATATTCCCAGAACACACACACACACACACACACACACTGACTAAAAAAAGATATCTACTGAAATCACAACATTTTGAATTACATTTAATAACACAATCATTTCTAAAGACATTAAAGTTGAAATGCCGGAGTGTTTTTAAACCTGTGATAATCACACAGTAATTACAGAACTGTAGAATATCGCCCATTTACAATATAAGCAGGAAATATATTAGGTTAGCTTTACATTTAGATTAGACCCCCCCCTCCCCACGTCAGATCAGAGACGCTCGGCCCCGCCCCTTTTCCTAAAATGCAGCTGAAACGCAGGGTGTGGGCTGAAATGTATAAACGGCTCCTTTAAGAATAAAATCTGATCAATTCTTTGTATTAAATGAAAGCTCTGAGCAGCCGTAAGCAGCTGAGCATAAAACACTCCGGAATCTTCTGGAGCTTCTGGGCTTAAGGTGTGGATTCTTTAGGGAAAGTTGCTTACAGGAAAGATAATGAAAAGCCGGAGATGTTCTTTCACGCTGAACGAATCTTTTTGGTCTGATGCCTTGAAAATAGTATCAGTTTCAGAAGTTGTAGGCAGAAGCGCAGTGAAGAACATTCCGGCTGATCTCAGGTGATTTAAATCTGTCGCAGTGTGTGTGTGTCTGTGTGTGTGTGTGTGTGTGTGTGTGTGAGAGCAGCGACGCTGATGTTTGGCGACACGGCAGAGAAAAGCTACAGCGTGTGAAATCAGCCTTTCTGTCATCTCCTGTAATGAAATACGTCCACGCCTCTGCTTCACCAATCAGATTCCACTCTTCACACCTGGCCTTCATGCCTCCATCTCACAAAACACACAGAAATACAATAAATATATAGAAGTGAAGCGAGACTGTGTGTGAAGTTCGGCTCATAAATCATTCCAATTATCTTCATCGTTCTTCATCATTCTGTAATAATACTGAAACTCACTGAGACCTTTTAATGTAGAGAATCAGACATGTCTGATATATTTGTAATTATCTTCATCCTGGACATGCGTCGAGTGTTTACATTTTAATGTGTGTGTGTGTGTGTGTGTGTGTGTGTGTGTGTGTGTGTGTGTATGCGTGTATATATTTCTGTCTCTTTAATGATGAGCTGGAGAGATGTGTGGGTTCAGAAATGACCTGGTGTTAAGTTCAGGGTTGTTTCATGAGACTCGTATTTCTCGCAGCTCTCGCAGCTCTCGCAACGTTTTACAGGTCGTATAAAACACACCTCCATTTTCTCATTTCTCTTTATTGTTCAGTTTCATGACTTCAGAATTACTTCACATTTTCTTTTTTATCAGTCAGCAGTGCAGAGAGCCGTGTTCTGCTCCACGGCTCGTGTTAAGTGAATATTGATGAAGGAAGCGGAATGTCTTTAGCGCCGGTGGTGTGAGGGATCGAACCCAAACCCACCGGGCCGTGATGAAATATGAAGTCAGGCTGCAGATTTTCACAGTTTAACCGTGCATGTTAAAGCACTCGGCTCTCTGTTAAGATTAAACATGACTTTTATGATTGATTTTTAGATCCAGAACGCTGACGATGTGCTCATCACACCTTTGGAGAAATTCCGTACGGAGCAGATCGGAGCGGCTAAAGTGAGTAAAACATGCATTTAGACTCATAAAGCTGAACATGTGCTACATGCAGAATTCTGTTTAAATACCACAACAAACCTCCTTAAAGGAGCAGCGTGTAATGTTAAAATCATGTAAAGCGCCCCCTGCTGGCTGAACTGCAACACTATTTATGAAGCACAGATTCACAATGTACAGTTCATTGTTAACTTTATCGGATAACTAGAACAGAGAAATATCTTTATTGTTGTGACTTCTCTCCGTTATTTAAACTGTAAACCACGCTGCTGCTGAGTTCTGGATTGTGATTGGTCAGAAGGTGGGGATGAGTTCTGGATTGTGATTGGTCAGAAGGTGGGGATGAGTTCTGGATTGTGATTGGTCAGAAGGTGGGGATTAGTTCTCTATAACAGCGGCTCTGACAGTAGCGCAGGTTTATATTAATGCACTCGCTCTAATACCTCATCGTTTCTATAGTAACGGCTCGTTCACAGGGGCGTGTACAACGCACACGCCACTGATAATAAATGCGTTAAAAACGTGTGTAACACTGATACGGTGAAGTTTTCTGTAAGGAGATGTTTGTGTAACGTGTAAGGAAGGAGTCTCCAGTGTCAGCGCTGTGTAACAGCTGTAACTTTAATCTTTCTGTGAATTTGATCCCGAGTCTGAAACGGATCGGATGTTAAACATTGTAAAGTTTCATTCTAATAAAATCCTGCTGCAGTAATTAAAGTGAACTGGATTCTTCACACCGTGTTCACACTGACCTGCTCTGCACAACTGACCTGCTCTGCACAACTGACCTGCTCCACACAACTGACCTGCTCCACACAACTGACCTACACAACTGACCTACACAACTGACCTGCTCTACACAACTGACCTACACAACTGACCTGCTCTACACAACTGACCTACACAACTGACCTACACAACTGACCTACACAACTGACCTGCTCTACACAACTGACCTACACAACTGACCTGCTCCACACAACTGACCTGCTCCACACAACTGACCTACACAACTGACCTACACAACTGACCTGCTCTACACAACTGCCCTACACAACTGACCTGCTCCACACAACTGACCTACACAACTGACCTGCTCTACACAACTGACCTACACAACTGACCTGCTCCACACAACTGACCTACACAACTGACCTACACAACTGACCTGCTCTACACAACTGACCTACACAACTGACCTACACAACTGACCTGCTCCACACAACTGACCTACACAACTGACCTACTCCACACAACTGACCTGCTCTACACAACTGACCTACACAACTGACCTGTTCTACACAACTGACCTGTTCTACACAACTGACCTGTTCTACACACCACAGGGAAGACACTCGTGTTCAGACGTGGACCTCAGTAGTGTTACAGATCTTTAATACACATGATGAAGGTTCAGCAGAAACTCAGTTAAACTCGCAGGAAGGAAACACTGTAATGTGTGTGTGTGTGTGTGTGTGTGTGTGTGTGTGTGTGTGTGTGTGTGTGTGGTAGCCGACACGCTGCAGTGGCTGAGCTGTATTATTTTGCCTTTTATGGTATTTTGTGGGTGTGGCTAAATGTGAATCAGCTGTGGCGTGAACACACTCTTTATGGCTGACTGACGTGTGGGAGTGACGTGTGGGACTGACGTGTGGGACTGACGTGTGGGACTGACGTGTGGGACTGACGTGTATCTGCATACGCTGAAAGAAACTTTACTGAAAGATTGATCAATTATAAGAGAGAACAGGAGAATTTTCATTTGTTTTTGTTTTTTGTTGTGTGTGAGCGCTTGATGCTTCAGGGAGAAGTAAAGGTGAGCTGTGAATGATGTTAGCAGGTGTTCCTCCTGGCCCGGGAGTGAAGGTCTGTGATCAGAACTCGGGAGTCTCTGCCCGGAGATGTAGAGCAGCGTTATTGTAGTTATGTTAATATTTTAGCAGGGTTGAAGGTGTCGGACCGACACGCCCACAGTTCTACTCTGAATTATTTCCCTTCTCTCCACGCAGGAAGGTGTTTAAATGAGATGAAGAGAGAAAGTGGGAGATGATAAATTCTGCTGTGCGAAGCTCCGCAAGTCAGATTATAGATTTTTTTTTCTCTACTGACTCAAAAACGCTAAGACTTTAAGATAAAACAAAAAAAGTTTGGGGTGTGTGTGTGTGTGTGTGTGTGTGTGTGTGTGTGTGTTTGCCTGCAGCGTATGTGGGAGGATGAAGCTGTGTGATGATTCTCATGTAAGGTGGCATCTCTCTCATCCTTTCCTGCTCAAGGCCTCAGCATGCTGTGTGTTTACGTGTGTGTGTGTGTGTGTGTGTGTGTGTGTGTGTGTGTGTGTGTGTGTGTATGTGTGTGTGTCAGGTATCTTCAGATCTCAGGCTGCCCATAGGAGAGTTTTTCAAACAGAGCCTGATCGGAGCAGGAGGCAGGAGGTTCTCCGAGGTTCTCCTGCTGCGTGCCTCGCTTTCAAACAGTCAAACTGACATTAAAGAAACTCAGAGTTTAAAAACAACACTGAGATCTTCACATTTTAATCCAGGATGGAAATACAAATACGAGTTCTCCAGACGTAGGAGCACTGCATATTTCAGTAAATAATCAGAAATCCGTTTGTGCTCATAAACATTTATTTGTTGCTTTTGTGTTTTCATAAAACCCCGTGTTCAGGAATCTTCATGCCGTGATCTGCAGCCACACTCTGGGATTTTATTTGATATATTTATAGATTTTATATTCATTATTCTATATGCATTGGTTGAATGGTTTGAAGGACGGCTGCAGATGCAGTGAGGTGTTTAACCAGCGTGATTAATGCGACACGGTGTAGTAAATATTCCACCGGCTCAGAGGTTAAGACTGAGCACAAGGACGTGAAGGTCACGCTCCATAACGTCTCTGTTCCAGGAGGCTGGATTACAGCAGATCCTGAACAAGCTGGAACATCCTGTATGAAGAAAAGAATTTCACTCTTCTGGACTGTGATTGGTCAGAAGTGGGGATTAGTTTTCTATTACAGCAGCTCTATGCGCTCGTTAATACGTTATCGTTTCTATAGTAACGACTCGTTCACAGGGGCGTGTACAGCGCACGCTCCACTGATGATAAACAGAAACAAAATCGTTTAAATGTGAAGTTTTTTTCAAAGTAAGGAGATGTTTATGTAACGTATGGAAGGAGTCTCCAGTGTCAGCGCTGTGTAACAGTCAGAGGTGAAGCTGTGACTTTAAGTTTTCAACATCTTCATCACAGAGGAGTTTACACTTCTCTACTGTTTCTATGGTAACACAACACGCTGCGATTTTGCCTTATTAACGTGAAGAAAGAATAGAGAGAGAGAATAGAGAGAGAGAATAGAGAGAGAGAATAGAGAGAGAGAATAGAGAGAGTATAAAGAGCGAGCGGGAATAGGGAGAGGGAATAGAGAGAGTATAAAGAGCGAGAGAGAGAATAGAGAGGGAATAGAGAGCTAGGGAATAGAGAGCGAGAGAATAGAGAGCGAGAGGGAATAGAGAGAGGGAATAGAGAGAGGGAATAGAGAGCGAGAGAGAGGGAATAGAGAGCGAGAGAGAGGGAATAGAGAGCGAGAGTAGAGAGTGAGAGAGAGATAATAGAGAGAGGGATGGTGAGGGAGAGAGTGTTCCTAGCTGCTATAATGTAAGTGAGAACAGGAACTAATTTGTGTCCTGAACATTAAATGTAACTATAAAGGGATAAAAGTATGTCGTGTCGTCCTGTGATACATTAATAATAGTAATGTGGGTGAGTCGTTGTGGTGTAAGAGGAATAAAACACTCAGGGACACGCTGTTAGAGGAAAATAATCATCTTCAGGGAGGTAACAGTGACTCTCTCCACCCCGGGTGATTATTTTACTAGAACAGTACCACACACACACACACACACACACACACACACACAGAGACAGAGTGTTTATTACTAACATGAAGGCATTTAGTCTCCTTTCATATGAAACAATCCTCAGGATGATACGATGAGATTTACAGCTTTATTAATATTCATAATGAAGGAAGGTGATTGGGATTTGGTCGGACGCGGTGTAAATAATAATGAGTTGTGTGTGAAGGTCAGATGAAGGTGGTGAGTTGATTCTGAGGCGTCTGAGAAGTAAATATCAGTGACACACTACACTACTGTAATCTGAAACATTCATATTTAGGATTAAATGCTGATAATAAATGGCCTCCTCATCATTGTTTCAGGGTAAGCAGAGAGTTTTATTGGGTTTTTACGATGCAGATTGTCTCTCAGCCGCTTTATAGACATCATCAGTGCCGTAAACCGGAGAGGACGAACCGGGACGACAGGAGGAGAGAAACTGCTTTATACTGCAGATAAACAGGAACAGTCATGTGATCTGAGTGTCCAACATTTCACAGAAATTACACAAGCAGTAGTGTGTTCAGTAACAGCTGCTGGTCATCAGATGTGATCAGATGTGATCAGATGTGATCAGATGTGATCAGATGTTTGGGCTAAATTATTATATTAGTATTGTGATAATGGAACTGATAGAGTTTTATATATCTGGAGTTCTTACTGATGAGTAATGAGGATCAGATGTTTAAATACATAATCCTACACTGACATCACATCCTGTTTCCTCTGAAAATCACACACACACACACACACACACACACATACACACACACATACATACACACACTCACACATACACACATACTCACACATACACACATACACTCTCTCTCTCACACACACACACATATACACACATACACTCTCTCTCTCACACACACACACACTCTCTCTCTCTCACACACACACTGGACTTCATGCTTCATGTTGTGTTTCCTCTGAAAACTTGCACTTCTGTCCTTTTATGTAATTTGTGCTCTGATTGGACTGTGTCTGTGCACGTGTGTGTGCGCGCGCGTGTCTGTGCACGTGTGTGTGCGCGCGCGCACGTGTGTGTGTGTGTGTGTGTGTGTGTGTGTGTGTGTGTGAGTGTGTTTAGTCTCCTTTTACTTTCTCTTCTCCCCCAAATGCATTCTGGGTAAAAGTATGAAGAGTAAGCACCGTCCTCGGTGGCGTTGATCAGACCCGTGACTGTATCTCACCTGCTCCTTCTCACTCACTGCTGATGACGTGTTACTGATGTGTGTGAAAAATATCAGAGTAAATGGAGATCAGATCTAGGGGGCGTGTCCTTCTGTGTAATCACCTGACACAACTGTCACTGATTGGCTGCATGAATCTACAGTCTGGGTGAGAAAGAATCAGCCCCAGCCTCGCGTCTCGCTTCTTCACACCATCCTGTGTGTTTTTATCACCACCTGTTGGTGGTGCTGTTGCGCTCGCGTCTACAAAAATACTAAATGATTCACTTTAAAAGATTTAACAGCAGATAATCTGAAGTGGAGCCGAAAATAAAACCTTGTACTGGTGTTTGAAAGTCAGGGGGCGGGGCTTAGCCCTGCTAACACATTTACACCAGATGTTCCTGCTTTTTGTCTTCATTTATGTGATTTAGAGCAAAATTCAACCTCGAGAACGTTTGCACACTGCCTGTGATGGCGTATGATGATGTTCTGAACTTCTAACCCTGCTGATGTTCAGTAATTACCTCAGTATAAGGGTTTAATACGGACGTGTGCTGAGTGTCGTGTTCTGTAGCTGTAGAACATTTTGGAGGATTTAGAGCTTAATGTCAGATAAAACGGTTCCCCGCTGCTGCAGTGTCTTTCATGTCAAACACCGTGAGGAGCCCGGGGCAGGCCGTGTGTGTGTGTGTGTGTGTGTGTGTGTGTGTGTGTGTGTGTGTGTGTGTGTGTGTGTGTGTGTGTGAATTGAGACCTTGACTGTAATAAACAGTGTCAGCAGAGCTGCACACCTCCGTGGAGAGGAACGTGGTGAAGTCTGTGAGACCTTCACACAGAGGAACTCAGGATCCAGACGAGACATCGTGTTGAAGAAATCAGATTTTATCATCTGCGTGGTTTATAAAATAAAATAAATGATGAAATGATGCTGTTTCAGGGAGTTACACGTTTTCAGTCCCGCTGAAACGAGGAACCGTGTAAGAGTCTCTGCTCAGTTCCTCACTGGGTTTCCACTGAATTACTTTCAGTTTTCATCACATCATTAAAGGTGCAGGTGCTGAGCTCCAGGAGGAGCGCGCTGAGGAACCGCTCATCAGTCTTGTGTGTAAATAAAGCAGGCAGTAAAGGTTATAATAAATGAGATGAAGGGTGAGAGGAGATGCTGTACGGTACGTGTGAGGAACGTGTTAAGGCGTGTGACTGTCCTGTGTTTCTGAGACTAAATGTAAGAGCTGAATGTGTTGATGTTTACGTCTCAGTCGAGGAGTTCAGAACTCGCAGCTATAAAAATATTAATGCACATCAGAGCGTGTCTTTATTTCAGGATAATTAGTGTCTGTGAAGTTAATTAGCATGTATGAACGACATCTTTTGACATTGTGTGTGCGTGTGTGTGCGTGTGTGTGTGTGTGTGTGTGTGTGTGTGTGTGTGTGTGTGTGTGTGTGTGTGTGGGGCCCTTCATGCTTTCTCTTGATGATTTCTGTCTCTGTGACTCGCTCTGTTTGAGTCGAGTGGAAATAGATTCACACCACATCACAGAGAGCTTCATCCTCATCACCCTCTTCATCCTCATCACCCTCTTCACCCTCATCACCCTCTTCATCCTCATCACCCTCTTCATCCTCATCACCCTCTTCATCCTCATCACCCTCTTCACCCTCATCACCCTCTTCATCCTCATCATCCTCTTCATCCTCATCACCCTCTTCACCCTCATCACCCTCTTCATCCTCATCACCCTCTTCACCCTCTTCATCCTCATCACCCTCTTCATCCTCATCACCCTCTTCATCCTCATCACCCTCATCACCCTCTTCATCCTCATCATCCTCATCACCCTCTTCATCCTCATCACCCTCTTCATCCTCATCATCCTCATCACCCTCTTCATCCTCATCATCCTCATCACCCTCTTCATCCTCATCACCCTCTTCACCCTCATCACCCTCTTCATCCTCATCACCCTCTTCATCCTCATCACCCTCTTCACCCTCATCACCCTCTTCATCCTCATCACCCTCTTCACCCTCTTCATCCTCATCACCCTCTTCATCCTCATCACCCTCATCACCCTCTTCACCCTCATCACCCTCTTCACCCTCATCACCCTCTTCATCCTCATCACCCTCTTCATCCTCATCACCCTCTTCACCCTCTTCATCCTCATCACCCTCTTCATCCTCATCACCCTCTTCACCCTCTTCACCCTCTTCATCCTCATCACCCTCTTCACCCTCATCATCCTCATCACCCTCTTCATCCTCATCACCCTCTTCACCCTCTTCACCCTCATCATCCTCATCACCCTCTTCACCCTCATCACCCTCTTCATCCTCATCACCCTCTTCACCCTCTTCATTCTCATCACCCTCTTCATCCTCATCACCCTCTTCATCCTCATCACCCTCTTCACCCTCATCATCCTCATCACCCTCTTCATCCTCATCACCCTCTTCATCCTCATCATCCTCATCACCCTCTTCATCCTCATCACCCTCTTCATCCTCATCACCCTCTTCACCCTCTTCACCCTCATCATCCTCATCACCCTCTTCACCCTCATCACCCTCTTCATCCTCATCATCCTCATCACCCTCTTCATCCTCATCACCCTCTTCATCCTCATCACCCTCTTCATCCTCATCACCCTCTTCACCCTCATCATCCTCATCACCCTCTTCACCCTCTTCATCCTCATCATCCTCATCACCCTCTTCATCCTCATCACCCTCTTCACCCTCTTCACCCTCTTCATCCTCATCACCCTCTTCATCCTCATCATCCTCATCACCCTCTTCATCCTCATCACCCTCTTCATCCTCATCACCCTCTTCATCCTCATCACCCTCTTCACCCTCATCACCCTCTTCATCCTCATCACCCTCTTCACCCTCTTCATCCTCATCACCCTCTTCATCCTCATCACCCTCTTCATCCTCATCACCCTCATCACCCTCTTCACCCTCATCACCCTCTTCATCCTCATCACCCTCTTCATCCTCATCATCCTCATCACCCTCTTCATCCTCATCACCCTCTTCACCCTCTTCACCCTCTTCATCCTCATCACCCTCTTCATCCTCATCATCCTCATCACCCTCTTCATCCTCATCACCCTCTTCATCCTCATCACCCTCTTCATCCTCATCACCCTCTTCACCCTCATCACCCTCTTCATCCTCATCACCCTCTTCACCCTCTTCATCCTCATCACCCTCTTCATCCTCATCACCCTCATCACCCTCTTCACCCTCATCACCCTCTTCATCCTCATCACCCTCTTCATCCTCATCACCCTCTTCACCCTCTTCATCCTCATCACCCTCTTCACCCTCATCATCCTCATCACCCTCTTCATCCTCATCATCCTCTTCATCCTCATCACCCTCATCACCCTCATCACCCTCTTCATCCTCATCACCCTCTTCACCCTCTTCATCCTCATCACCCTCTTCATCCTCATCACCCTCTTCATCCTCATCACCCTCTTCACCCTCATCACCCTCTTCATCCTCTTCACCCTCTTCATCCTCATCACCCTCTTCATCCTCATCACCCTCTTCACCCTCTTCACCCTCTTCATCCTCATCACCCTCTTCACCCTCATCATCCTCATCACCCTCTTCATCCTCATCACCCTCTTCACCCTCTTCACCCTCATCATCCTCATCACCCTCTTCACCCTCATCACCCTCTTCATCCTCATCACCCTCTTCACCCTCTTCATCCTCATCACCCTCTTCATCCTCATCATCCTCATCACCCTCTTCACCCTCATCATCCTCATCACCCTCTTCATCCTCAACATCCTCATCACCCTCATCACCCTCTTCACCCTCTTCACCCTCTTCACCCTCATCATCCTCATCACCCACTTCACCCTCTTCATCCTCATCACCCTCTTCATCCTCATCATCCTCATCACCCTCTTCACCCTCATCATCCTCATCACCCTCTTCATCCTCTTCACCCTCTTCACCCTCTTCACCCTCATCATCCTCTTCACCCTCTTCACCCTCTTCACCCTCATCATCCTCATCACCCTCTTCATCCTCATCACCCTCTTCACCCTCTTCACCCTCATCATCCTCATCACCCTCTTCACCCTCTTCACCCTCATCATCCTCATCACCCTCTTCACCCTCATCACCCTCTTCACCCTCATCACCCTCTTCATCCTCATCACCCTCTTCATCCTCATCATCCTCATCACCCTCTTCATCCTCATCACCCTCTTCACCCTCATCATCCTCATCACCCTCTTCATCCTCATCACCCTCTTCATCCTCATCATCCTCATCACCCTCTTCATCCTCATCACCCTCTTCATCCTCATCATCCTCATCACCCTCTTCATCCTCATCACCCTCTTCATCCTCATCACCCTCTTCACCCTCTTCATCCTCATCACCCTCTTCACCCTCTTCATCCTCATCACCCTCTTCACCCTCATCATCCTCATCACCCTCTTCATCCTCATCACCCTCTTCATCCTCATCATCCTCATCACCCTCTTCATCCTCATCACCCTCTTCATCCTCATCACCCTCTTCATCCTCATCATCCTCATCACCCTCTTCATCCTCATCACCCTCTTCATCCTCATCACCCTCTTCACCCTCATCACCCTCTTCATCCTCATCACCCTCTTCACCCTCTTCATCCTCATCACCCTCTTCATCCTCATCACCCTCTTCATCCTCTTCATCCTCATCACCCTCTTCATCCTCATCACCCTCTTCACCCTCTTCATCCTCATCACCCTCTTCACCCTCATCATCCTCATCACCCTCTTCATCCTCATCACCCTCTTCATCCTCATCACCCTCATCATCCTCATCACCCTCATCACCCTCTTCATCCTCATCACCCTCTTCACCCTCTTCATCCTCATCACCCTCATCACCCTCTTCATCCTCATCACCCTCTTCACCCTCATCACCCTCTTCATCCTCTTCACCCTCTTCATCCTCATCACCCTCTTCATCCTCATCACCCTCTTCACCCTCTTCATCCTCTTCACCCTCTTCACCCTCATCATCCTCATCACCCTCTTCATCCTCATCACCCTCTTCACCCTCTTCACCCTCATCATCCTCATCACCCTCTTCACCCTCATCATCCTCATCACCCTCTTCATCCTCATCACCCTCTTCATCCTCATCATCCTCATCACCCTCTTCATCCTCATCACCCTCTTCATCCTCATCACCCTCTTCACCCTCTTCACCCTCATCATCCTCATCACCCTCTTCACCCTCATCACCCTCTTCATCCTCATCATCCTCATCACCCTCTTCATCCTCATCACCCTCTTCATCCTCATCACCCTCTTCACCCTCTTCATCCTCATCACCCTCTTCACCCTCTTCATCCTCATCACCCTCTTCACCCTCATCATCCTCATCACCCTCTTCATCCTCATCACCCTCTTCACCCTCTTCATCCTCATCACCCTCTTCACCCTCTTCATCCTCATCACCCTCTTCACCCTCTTCATCCTCATCACCCTCTTCACCCTCATCATCCTCATCACCCTCTTCATCCTCATCACCCTCATCATCCTCATCACCCTCTTCATCCTCAACATCCTCTTCATCCTCATCACCCTCTTCATCCTCATCATCCTCATCATCCTCATCACCCTCTTCATCCTCATCACCCTCTTCATCCTCATCACCCTCTTCATCCTCATCACCCTCTTCACCCTCTTCATCCTCATCACCCTCTTCACCCTCTTCATCCTCATCACCCTCTTCACCCTCATCATCCTCATCACCCTCTTCATCCTCATCACCCTCTTCACCCTCTTCATCCTCATCACCCTCTTCACCCTCTTCATCCTCATCACCCTCTTCACCCTCTTCATCCTCATCACCCTCTTCACCCTCATCATCCTCATCACCCTCTTCATCCTCATCACCCTCATCATCCTCATCACCCTCTTCATCCTCATCATCCTCATCATCCTCATCACCCTCTTCATCCTCATCACCCTCTTCATCCTCATCACCCTCTTCATCCTCATCACCCTCTTCACCCTCTTCATCATATTAAACAGCTCCACTGTCTTTTACAACAAGAAACAAAATTTAGAAGTGAGATTTCTGAGAAACTGATCATTGATGAGTCATCAATGATTCATCTCTCTCATTAAAGCTGTGTGTGTACTGCTCTCAGCCAATCAGAACACACCATACTGCTCCCAACCAATCAGAACACTGTACTGCTCTCAGCCAATCAGAACACACCATACTACTCCCAGCCAATCAGAACACACCATACTGCTCTCAGCCAATCAGAACACACCATACTGCTCTCAGCCAATCAGAACACACCATACTGCTCTCAATAAAAATTGGTTATAAATTAAACTGTATGCTAATTAATTAATTAAAATCTTGTGCAGCTCAGATGTTCAGACTTACTTCAGTAACCATCTCTTGGACTTTGTGTATATATATGTATGTATGTATGTTTACGTGTGTGTGTGTGTGTGTGTGTCTGTTTCCGTGTGTGTGTGAGCTCGACTGATATTTTTTTTTATTTCTTCACTTTATTCTTTAGCTCCTTCCCCTCAGGCGCTCCTGAGAATACCCACGGTTGTGTTTTTATCTGTGTGTGCGTGTGTGTGTGTGTGTGTTGAGATGCAGCACAGAAACCCGCTGCAGGATTATGTATTGATTCTGATTGTTCTCCAGCTGTGTGAGTTTCTGCTGCTTGTTCAGGTGTAATGTTTAACGAGGAAACATCAACGAGTCTTCGGTTCATCTCAGGCTTCGTGTGAGAGAAAACAGACAACTGATCTATAATAACAATAATAATAATAATAAAATTATAATAATTATTATTATTATATAGTAAAAAATCCTTCTTCTAAAGAAGATAAACTATATTAAACTATATTTTAGATGTAAAATGTTCCACTTCTTTATTTTCCTGCTTCGTGTTTAATTTACGCTTCGCTCTCTCTGCTGCTCTTAAGCAGTTTCTTATAAAACTGCAATTACATCACTTTGCAAAGCCTTCTGGGTAAATTCTGCAGTGATGAGAGCGGTGATGACTGTGTGGTGTCCAACATGTCTGAACTTCACTCAGGTTAATAATCTGTGTGAAGCCGCGGTGTGAGGGAATGCGAATGTTGGTGTTGCTCTTCACCGTTTATTCCGATTCAGCTCTCCGGAGCTTCGCCTTTTATAGGTGTTTGTGGGCGTGGCTAAATGTAAATCAGCTGTGCCATGAATGTGTGTGGTAATGTAAACTAATTGCTGTTTATCAACTCAACAAACTTGATATGAACAAAATCAGAGCAAAGTCTTTGTTCCATTTGGCCACAAAAGCATTTACACACACCTTTACTGAAAGATCAGTAAATAAGATCAGATAAGACTTTCAGATATTCATCCTGGACGGAAATTTCCGAATGAGACGGTATTTGTGTGAGCAGCGAATAAAACCCCTTCACATGATTCAGAATGTCCTTTTTCTAAACGAGAGATGGAGATCATGTGGGATTAAAAGTGTATCACGTTTATTTCTGCTTTTTATCCTGAGGTTAAAACTCAGTCACTCTCTCTGTGTTCAGTGATGCGTCGTGATGTCCCACAGGCTGTTTTTTTTTTTAAAGAGCACCGATTATGGATTTGAAACGTGTCTAATTTTGTGGTAAAGCTCTCATACAATAGATATACATGCATCCGAGGTCAAAAAACCCTTTAACGTGCTCCTCATTTAACCTGCAGCGTTACTAACCCCCCCCCCCCCCCCCCCCCCCCGTGTCACAAACGACTCGTTAAATGATCCGATCTAAAGGATTCATTCTAAACTCCTCCTTTCAGAGAGCATACTCTGCTCTGATTGGTCAGACATCCCAGTCTGTTGTGATTGGTCTACCGCTGTCAGCGTGTTTCAAAAAGGAAACGCCCACCACCGTAACGAGTTTCAGCGAGCAGGCGATGAAGATTGGAGGCGGGGCTTTTTGTTAAGAACCTACGTAGGTTAGTGCAGGAAGTAAAGTCTGGAATCACTAACGACTCGTTTCAGCTGTTCAGAATCGGTTCCTTCTTTTAGGAGTCGATAACTCCGTTTGGTGTTCGCTTGAATTATTTAAACTCTGCAGACGTTTTCATTCACAAACAGCTCCGTATTTAACACACTGCATGAAGGGTAATATCTGTGAAACCATAATAGGGGCACTTTAAATTACGTCAGAGAATCCCAGATGGCTTCGTATGAACCACATGTGCTCACTACATGGTGTATAACCTAATGCTGTGTTCGAGTCTACTCTGCAGGGGCAGCTGGCCAGAGGTGGGGTTTGACCTCATGACCTTCTGATCAGTCACAGAGCACAGTGTACTTTGCTTTAATCATTAAACGTGAAATATGTTCGCCGTCATGTTGTGCGACAGTGTACCCTGGGATGACATCACACGGTATCACCTGAAATCAGATGTTGGTACCACAGCATGTGGAGCGGATACAGTGTTCTACACAGATACCATCAGGAGGAGCACTATTCATTCTGTCAGAGCAGAGCAGGGTTTGTGTAAAAAGGAACACTGGTGAAGAAGATACCTTTTTCTCTCTCTCTCTCTCTCTCTCTGTCTCTCTGTCTCTCTCTCTCTCTCTCTCTCTCTCTGTCTCTCTGTCTCTCTTTCTCTCTCTCTGTCTCTCTGTCTCTCTCTCTCTTTCTCTCTCTCTCTCTCTCTCTCTCTTTCTCTCTCTCTCTCTCTCTCTCTCTCTTTCTCTCTCTCTCTCTCTCTCTTTCTCTCTCTCTCTCTCTCTCTCTCTCTCTCTCTCTTTCTCTCTCTCTCTCTCTCTCTTTCTCTCTCACTCACTCTCTTGCTCTCTCTCTCTCTCTCACTCACTCTCTTGCTCTCTGTCTCTAGCCAGATGTTCCTCTGTGATGGATTAGTACAGAATCACAGGGCCACCTAGAGGTCGGTCTGAAACATTACAGCTTAAATCTGGTGCATTTACTCTGTTGCATGTGTTTGGTGATGTTAGAGTTATATGAGTTTGGAGATGTTGGAGTTAGGGATGTTTGCAGGTATAGCAAAGAATCCTGAATCCCACAATGCACTGCAGTCAGTTACTGGAAGTCTCCAGTCCTCACACATCAGTCCTGTGTCTTGAGGCAGGAAATCAGAAAGTCAGGTCATTTTTGTTTGTTTGTTTGTTCACTTGTGATAGGAAGGAAAGAAGAAGTTCATTAAAGAGAGTGAGAAGTACTACTCATCCCTGGAGAAACATCTCAACCTGTCTTCAAAGAAGAAGGAGTCCTCGCTCCAGGAGGTGAGTCATAGGAACATTCAGGCTGTGACCTTCTGTTCCTGACTGGTATTTTTATAAACCAGGACCCGGAGCGTGTTAAAGAGCATTGTACTGGTTCTGGGTGTGAGGTCGGACTTCAGGAATCCAATGTTTCAATGATTAACCTCTGTGATGAGTTCCTCCTGGAGGAACTGGTTGGGAACATGATTCTGAACCAGAATCAGAGATGTAACCATTAACCACAGCTCAAACATGTGTGTGTATGTGTGTGTGTTCCAGGTTAATGATATATTTTGGTTTTACAGGCTGATGCTCAGATCGATAAAGAGAGGCTGCTGTTCTATGACGCCTCACTCGAGTATGTCTTCAAAATCCAGGAGGTGCAGGAGAAGAAGAAGTTTGAGTTTGTTGAGCCGGTAAGATTTTTGGCTGCGCTTCATTCTGACGTGCTCATCACTGTGCTCATCACTGTCTCATCACTGTGCTCATCACTGTCTCATCACTGTGCTCATCACTGTGCTCATCACTGTGCTCATCACTGTGCTCATCACTGTGAGCACCGAGGAGTGCACTGCAGTGGCATGTGTTTCTAAACTAAAGTCAAATCAGAGTCTCAGTCAGAAAATCTCCACACCGGCTTCCTCCAGCGCTGTGATGATGAGGTCCAGCTCTGAGGTCCCTTCAGGAATTCTGACTTAAAGTGGATGTAAATTTAAGAGGTTTTTGTGTGTGTGTGTGTGTGTGTGTGTGTGTGTGTGTGTGTGTGTGTGTGTGTGTGTGTGTGTGTGTGAGAGAGAGACAGAGTGTGTGTGTGTGAGCGCGCGTCTGAGTGTGAGTGTGTGTGTGTATGTGTGTATGTGTGTAGTGAAATAGTAGTTTCATTGTGTTTAATCATGTTTATCCTCATCATGTGTTAACATGGCGAGTGTGTTGTTATTACGAAAGGGAGGAAGTGCTGGTGTTCCTGAGGGAAAAGACCAGACGTGATTATGAGCTGTATTTATTCCAGAAGCTCCCACAGTAAATGATACACACTGTATATAAGTTAATTATGCATGTTTCTGGAGTTTGGTGTGTGTGTGTGTGTGTGTGTGTGAGCTCCACTGGGATCCATAATAATGCAGAGTAGTCAATTAACACCACTTCTGTGTGAGAAAGCTTGGAGAAAACTTTATAAAAACGTCCTGTGTGTACGGAGAAGAAGAGAAAAGAGCTGCAGGCAAAAATAAACTTCACATTTAACTCCGACATGATGGAGAAATCTGCAGCCTCCGTCTCTGTGGAGAACTACTGCGCAGTATTTAAGGCTATATTTAGTGTGTGTGTGAGTGTGTGTGTGTGTGTGTGAGTGTGTGTGTGAGTGTGTGTGTGTGAGTGTGTGTGTGAGTGTGTGTGTGTGAGTGTGTGTGTGTGTGTGTGAGTGAGTGTGTGTGTGAGTGTGTGTGTGAGTGTGTGTGTATGTGAGTGTGTGTGTGAGTGTGAGTGTATATGTGTGAGTTGTGTGTGTTTGTGTGAGAGAGAGTGTGTGTTGTGAGTGTGTGTTGTGAGTGTGTGTTGTGTATATGTGTGTGTTGTGTGTGTGTGTTGTGCATGTGTGTATATGTGTGAGTTGTGTGTGTGTGTATGTGTGAGAGAGAGTGAGTGTGTGTGTATGTGTGTATATGTGTGAGTTGTGTGTGTTTGTGTGAGAGAGAGTGTGTGTTGTGTGTGTGTTGTGAGTGTGTGTTAGTGTGTGTTGTGTATATGTGTGAGTTGTGTGTGTGTTTGTGTGAGAGGTTGTGTGTGTGTATTGTGAGTGTGTGTGTTGTGTATGTGTGAGAGAGAGTGAGTGTGTGTTGTGTATATGTGTGAGAGAATGTGTGTGTGTGTGTGTGTGTTTTGAGTGTGTGTGTGTTGTGTATATTTGTGAGTTGTGTGTGTTTGTGTGAGAGTGAGTGTGTGTGTTGTGTGTCTATAGTGAGTGTGTGTGTTGTGTATGTGTGTATATGTGTGAGAGAGTGTGTGTGTGTGTGTGTGTGTGTGTGTGTGTGTGTGTGTGTGTGTGTGTGTGCAGTGGAGTAACACAGGCGGTTAAACAGTGACACGTTCCAGCAGTATGAGTTTAAAACCCCGTGAAGCTCAGAGTTTATCACAAGAACATCAGACTCCTTACTTACACAACACACACACACACACACAACAATCACACTCGTACTCTCTCACACATATACACACATAACCAACACACACACACAACACTCACACACGCATTCTGTTGTTGTTTGTTGCAGCTCCTGGCTTTCCTGCATGGTTTATTTACTTTCTACCATCAGGGATATGAACTGGCTCAAGACTTCGAACCTTATAAACAGCAGCTCCAGTTCAACCTGCAGAATGTAAGTGTGCGTGTGAGTGCGTGTGAGTGCGTGTGAGTGCGTGTGAGTGCGTGTGAGTGCGTGTGAGTGCGTGTGAGTGCGTGTGAGTGCGTGTGAGTGCGTGTGAGTGCGTGTGAGTGCGTGTTTTCTCTACCGTATTCTATGTATCTCAATTAATACACTTTCTTTTTAAGCTCAAACAATCTCGATGCAATCTCTAATGAGTCCTGAAGTGAGCCACTGTCTGTCTCTCTGTCTGTCTCTCTGTCTGTCTCTCTGTCTGTCTCTCTGTCTGTCTGTCAATCTGTCTCACTGTCTCTATTAATGTCTTTCCCTCTGTCTCTGTTCCTCTATCTCTGTTTGTTTCTTTCTCTGTCTGTCTCTCTACCTGTCTCTCTGTCTGTCTCTCTGTCTGTCTCTCTACCTGTCTCTCTCTCTCCCTTTGAATTTCTAATGATTCCGGAAATGAACCCGAGGCTCTAAAAACCTGCTCATTGTGTTTTTGAGCCATTTTCAGGTTTACGCTAATCGTTCTTTTTGACGTGTTTCATGGTTTTGCTAATTATCTTTCAATGCTTTTTTTTTTAAAGCACAGCTTTTGTGCAGCTCACCGATTTCTACAATACCTTTACAAAAACACGATAAATTACTGAGAGGAAATTACAGACATTTCCACTCCATAAAGCACAGAGTGACTTCAGAAATAGAAAAGGCGTGATGTTGGGAGAGAGCTGTGGAGAAGAGATCAGAGTGCAGTAAGAAAATCTCCCTTCCTGTTCCTCACCTTGTTCTTTTTACATCAGAAGGAACATTTCTAATCTAAATCCAAGTCTCCAGTGATTTATCACGGTGCTGGAAGAGCTTAAACATTCAGTAATTCATCTACAGTCACATGATGCTGTAATGATCACAGAGCTGCAGGAAGAGTTCAGAGTTTCATCAACATTGATATCATCACTACACCCAGTGACAGCCGAAATCCTATCAAAACTATACAACTGTGTAACTGTATAACTTTATAACTATACAACTGTGTAACTGTATAACTATATAACTATATAACTATATAACTATATACAGAGAAATAAAAATAACATCAAACCGCCATTAATATTAATGAGACGAGACGCATTAAAACATTACAACAGTAATAATCTAATAAAATTATGTCTGACTGTATGTCTGTCTGTCTGACTGTGTATCTGTCTGACTGTGTGTCTGTCTGTCTGACTGTCTGTCTGTCTGACTGTGTGTCTGTGTGTCTGACTGTATGTCTGTCTGTCTGACTGTGTATCTGTCTGACTGTGTATCTGTCTGTCTGTCTGACTGACTGTGTATCAGTCTGTCTGACTGTGTATCTGTCTGTCTGACTGTCTGTCTGTCTGTCTGATTGCGTATCTGTCTCTGTCTGACTGTGTATCTGTCTGACTGTGTGTCTGTCTGTCTGTCTGTCTGTCTGTCTGACTGTGTGTCTGTCTGTCTGTCTGAATGTGTGTCTGTCTGTCTGTCTGAATGTGTGTCTGTCTGTCTGTCTGACTGTGTATCTGTCTGACTGTGTATCTGTCTGACTGTGTATCTGTCTGTCTGTCTGACTGTGTGTCTGTCTGTCTATCTGAATGTGTGTCTGTCTTTCTGTCTGTCTGACTGTGTATCTGTCTGACTGTCGGACTGTGTGTCCATTCAATGTTTTTCTGCCATAGATTAAATAAAAATGCAGCTCTAACCTGACAGCTTTCTGTCACATGCCTCTGTGTGTGTGTGTGTGTGTGTGTGTGTGTGTGTGTGTGTGTGTGTGTGTGTTTAGACTCGGAACAACTTTCTGAGCACTAAGCAGGAGGTGGAGAAACTGATGAACAGAGTGAGATCTGCAGATCAGGACCAGAAACCACCGGGACAGTGGACCATGGAGGGCTACCTGTACATCCAGGAAAAACGTACCCGTCTCTCTCTCTCTATCTGTCTCTCTCTCTCGCTGTCTGTCTTTCTCTCTATCTGTCTATCTCTCCCTGTCTGTCTGTCTCTCTCTCTGTCTGTCTCTCTCTCTATCTGTCTCTCTCTCTCTCTTTCTGTCTCTCTCTCTCTCTCTGTCTGTCTGTCTCTCTTTCTGTCTGTCTGTCTCTCTTTCTGTCTGTCTCCCCACTTTTGGTTTGTTCATATTAATAGACAGATATATCATTAGAAGAGTGAGCTCAGGCTTCAGCAGAGCTGTGTTCTGGTTGATGAAGTTTCTCTTCGCTGGTCTTTGATATTCATCCTTTCATCTTCTGTACGATGCTCTCAGCTCCTCATTTTAACTTTCAAACAGCAGAGAAAATGCAAAAACATGAGCTTTGTCTGAGGAGTTAATCAGTGGTGTGTGTGTGAGAGAGAAAGATGGAGAGAGGGAAGAGGAATGCTGCCCCCTGCTGGTAGTACTGCTGCCTTTCTGTCTTAGTCACACCTTACTGGACACTTCAGCTGTTACTTATGAAAACAATGCTCTAACTTTTTAAAGAGTCTTTACGTCACCTGATGGTGTGTGTTTTGCATCCCACAAAGTGATAGATTTCTTTACTTAACCCTGAATTTCTTTATAGTTCAATATAATCATTATTTTGTGGGATGAGTGAGAACAGGAGATTTTATACTTAATATACTTTTTTTTATCAAGATTTCCAAAAAGCCTCATTGTGTAATGGATACGAGTAAAAAAAGAAAAACAAAGTTCCTCTGGATGCACCAACAAAGACGACTGAACACAGCCTCAGAAAGGTTAAATGTGGAACCTCTTAGAGTTTTCAGTTTTCACGGGAACCCTTAACGTTTCTATGTTGAACCCGACAGCAGCGAGTTTTCCAAGTGAAATATTTAGGAAGCTACATATAAAGAACCCGAAAGGAACCCAGAAAAATGTAAGTGTGCAGTTTGTAGTGAAATAATTTTCTCATTCTTTATTATTCACTTGAATGACAGGAGTATTCCCACTTCACGCCTGGTATTCCCAGGTTCGTCACCCTGACCCGGATAAAGTTCTTACTGAAGATGAAGGAGTGAATGAATGAACTTACTCTGAGAACTTCAGAGAATCTGAGCTAAAATACCAGCTGTGTGTGAGAGAAGAGAGAATAAACACTTTATATCTGGTGTTTCAGGACCTTTGGGCTGTGCCTGGACACGACATTACTGCACTTATGATAAAGCGAGTAATACCTTCACCGTGACCAACACCGAGACCAAGACCACCAACAAACAGGTGCCGAGATTTCAGGGAGATTATGAGGAGGTTATGAGGAGGTTATGAGGAGGTTATGGGGAGGTTATGGGGAGGTTATGGGGAGGTTATGGGGAGGTTATGAGGAGGTTATGGGGTGATTTTGAGGAGGTTATGTGGAGGTTATGTGGAGGTTATGGGGAGGTTATGGGGAGGTTATGTGGACGTTATGGGGAGATTTTGAGGAGGTTATGGGGAGGTTATGAAGAGGTTATGAGGAGGTTATGGGGAGATTTTGAGGAGGTTATGGGGAGATTTTGAGGAGGTTATGGGGAGGTTATGAGGAGGTTATGGGGACGTTATGGGGAGATTTTGAGGAGGTTATGGGGATGTTATGGGGAGGTTATGAGGAGGTTATGGGGAGGTTATGGTGTGTCATGTTGGGTCATTTTATATTATCTGAAACATCACTCTGTGTTTATATCACAAAGATGATGTTCAGGTCGCACAATAAATTCTTTGACTATTAAATCATTAAATCACTCCACTGGGACTTTACCTCTCTTCACAGAGCAGTTCAGGAGAAATAAACTATAAGTGCAAAATTATGAATAAGAATTAAACTCAACTCAAATAGTCTCAATAAAAGAATAAATACATCTCTCAGGTGAAACTGTACGGGAATTAATTTTCTTCTTTTAAAAGTTTTAAAATACTTTACTTTGTAACTGTGAGATTTTTAACCTCTAATTATAATAATTAACCTGTTACATTAAACTGCACAAGACTGCTGATCAGATTCAGTGCAACAGAAACACTGAGTCTATAAATATATACATTTATAAATATATAGATGTATAAATATATACCGTAGATGTATGAATATAAAGGCGTATGAATATATAGACGTATGAATATATAGACGTATGAATATATAAAGACGGGTGATGAGTGGCTCTCTCCGTGTTCCTCTGGTGTATCTGTGGTGTAGACTGAGCTGGTGTTAAATCCTCCTGAAGTGTTCAAGCTGAAGTCCTGCATCAGGAGAAAAACAAACTCCATCGATAAACGCTTCTGCTTCGACGTGGAGGTGATGGAGAGGTGAACACACACACACACACACACACACACACACACACACACACACACACACACACGCACTCTCATACTGCTATACACACATACTGCTATACACACAAACACACACACACACACGCACTCTCATACTGCTATACACACACACACACACACACACGCACACACACACGCACTCTCATACTGCTATACACACATACTGCTATACACACACACACACACACACACACACACACACACTCTCATACTGCTATACACACATACTGCTATACACACACACACAAACACACACACACACGCACTCTCATACTGCTACACACACACTCTCATACTGCTACACACACACACAAACACACACTCTCATACTGCTATACACACACACACACACACTCTCATACTGCTACACACACACACACACACACTCTCATACTGCTATACACACACACACACACACACACTCTCATACTGCTATACACACACACACACTGTCATACTGACACACACACACACACTCTCATACTGCTATACACACACACACACACACACACACACTCATACTGCTATACAACATACTGCTATACACACACACACACACACACAAACATTCTCATACTGCTATACACACACGCTCAGTGTGTTGTTTGTGTTGTGTTGTTTGTGTTGTGTTGTGTGTGTGTGTGTGTGTGTGTGTGTGTGTGTGTGTGTGTGTCCATCACGGTTGATGATGTACACAAGGTGGAGACGAGGATAAGAACCGAGAATAAAGTGAAGTTTATAAATAAACTGAAGAGCATGATTAGAGACGTCCTGTAACCCGAACCCGCGGTTCTGCACTACACGTCTCCTGGTTCTGTCTCTGCAGCTCTACACACTTCCTGCTGTTTCCTCTCTTATTAAATATCGTACTTTAGTTCAGCTTTAATTTATTCATCATCAGCTAATACAACCCCAATTCCAAAAAAGTTGGGACGCTGTGTAAAATGTCAATAGAACAGAACGCAGTGATCTGTGAATCTCATAAAGCCGTATGTTATTCACAATGGGACACAGAAAACATATCAAATGTTTAAACTGAGGAAATGAACCGTTTTAAGGAAAAAATAAGTAATTTTGAGTTCGATGGCAGCAACACGTCCCAAAAAAGTTGGGACAGGGGAAACAAACGACTGGAAATGTAAGTGTGAGTAAAAAGAAACAGCTGGAGGTTGATTGGGAACAGGGCAGTAACGTGATTGGGTATAAAAAGAGGATCTTAGAGAGGCGGAGTCTTTCAGAAGTAAAGATGGGATGGAATCTGGATGGAAGCAGATGCACATTCCAGAGGCACTAATGCACCCCATACCATCCAAGATAATAATATAATAAGTTATTATTTTATTATAATAGCACGTCCCCAAGTGTTTTATTCCTCTTATTATTTATTAAAGAACATGTGATACTTTTTATCCGTTTATAGTTACATTTAATTTTGGTTAAACAGTGAGTTCCTGTTGTCACTTACATTATAGCAGCTATAAACACTCATTCCCTCACCACCCCTCTCTCTATTCCCTCTCTTTATTCCCTCTCTCTTTATTCTCTCTCTCTATTCCCTCTCTCTATTCCCTCTCTCTATTCCCTCTCTTTATTCCCTCTCTCTATTCCCTCTCTTTATTCTCTCTCTATTCCCTCTCTTTATTCCCTCTCTTTATTCCCTCTCTCTCTCTTCTCTCTCTCTATTCTCTCTCTATTCCCTCACCATCCCTCTCTCTATTCCCTCTCTCTATTCCCTCTCTCTATTCCCTCACCATCCCTCTCTCTATTCCCTCTCTCTATTCCCTCTCTCTATTCCCTCTCTCTATTCTCTCTTTATTCCCTCTCTCCATTCCCTCTCTCTATTCCCTCTCTCTATTCCCTCTCTCTATTCTCTCTCTCTGTTCTCTCTCTCTATTCTCTCTCTCTATTCCCTCTCTCTATTCTCTCTCTCTGTTCTCTCTCTCTATTCTCTCTCTCTATTCCCTCTCTCTATTCTCTCTCTCTATTCTCTCTCTCTATTCTCTCTCTCTATTCCCTCTCTCTATTCTCTCTCTTTATTCCCTCTCTCTTTATTCTCTCTCTCTATTCCCTCTCTCTATTCCCTCTCTCTCTATTCTCTCTCTCTATTCCCTCTCTCTATTCCCTCTCTCTATTCCCTCTCTCTCTATTCCCTCTCTCTATTCCCTCTCTCTCTATTCCCTCTCTCTATTCCCTCTCTCTATTCCCTCTCTCTTTATTCCCTCTCTCTATTCTCTCTCTATATTTTCTCTCAAAGAAGTGTAAACTCCTCTGTGATATGAAACTTAGTTACCTTAGTTATCTTTACCTCTGACTGTTACACAGCACTGACACTGGAGACTCCTTACATACATGTTATATAAATTACGGAAAGCTTCACCACATCAACCATTACACACATTTTTTTATTTGCTAATTGCAGCACTTGTTTTTTTTAGATGTTTAATCATGAACTAATAAATGTTGTAATGTTGTGAAGTTACTGTGTCAGAGGAATAAAACACTTAGGGCCGTGCTGTTAGTAGCACAGTAACTCTGCTTCTTCACTCAGTATTGTACTGTAAAACACACACACACAGAGTGTTTATTAGGTATGTA
This sequence comes from Ictalurus punctatus, assembly GCF_001660625.3. NCBI lineage: Eukaryota > Metazoa > Chordata > Actinopteri > Siluriformes > Ictaluridae > Ictalurus > Ictalurus punctatus. The sequence goes on from NC_071284.1 coordinate 296,842, forward strand.
ATGTGTGTGATGTGGATGTACAGATGTTGTCTGGTGTCTGATGAACTGTTCTGTGTGCGTTCTGTGATTTCTTTGTGTTTTATGACGATGTAGAAACGCTGTGTGTCGTGGATCTCTTTTCAGACCCCTACAGTTTTTCTGTAAAGTTCGGTATGTGACATTTCCTCTGTGTGTGTGTGTGTGTGTGTGTGTGTGTGTGTGTGTGTGTGTGTGTGTGTGTGTGTGTGTGTGTTTCATGTCCACCTGCATGAGCATCGCTTTTTAAATTCCATTCACACTGCTGTAATTCTGATCAGACATGTTTTGATTGTTTTTCTGGTTTGATTAAATTCCACACGTTCCTCTGCCGCCAGATGTTGAGGAGGTGTGAGGGCATGAATGCGCACTGCACTGATCTCAGCTCACCTGCAAATCATCTCCTCTCACATAATCACTTTAATTTAGTGTGTTTTTATCATCGCGTGATTGTGTTGTTCTGCACAAAGCCTCCCTTGACGCGGCGATAGTTAATATCACGGTTTGAGAGCGTCTCCGTGGTTTCGGCTCTAATTTGCACCTCTCGCATGCGATGGAGGAAAAGCGACGGCCGCACACCGAGGCATCAAACCGACTCTTTATATTAATGAGGCAATTCAACAAGCTCCACGTTCACGCTGGAGAAGCAGAGGGACGTGTTTCCTCCAGCCTCTTTAATCACACGGATTCAAACGCAGATTGAAGTAGAAACAGTTTCTAACCCGAGCTCGGGTACTGACCTGCTCGGAGGAGCGGATTAATAGCTGTTGATCTGCGTTCGAATAAAACATAAAGTTCACGGCCGAGTGAGGAGCAGTTATTTGTAATCTCAGACGTATTAGCGCAGACTTCACAGCTGGGAACTGAGGAATCGCTGGAACTCAGGAGGTGTTAATAGAAATAGAAAAACTACAAAATCTTAAGTGTTAAAGTGGAACTAATGAGTGCTTATGATGTGAAATTATCCCTGAAAGCAGACATACATCAGTGTGAAGTGCTCAGTTCACGCCTCAGCCATGGCTCGTGCGGCTCGTTGGATCATTCTGTAGGTTTTTTATCGTCTGCTCGTTTCAGCCGCCTCGTAGATACCGTGTGAGCTAAACTGTTAGCGCCCCCTGCTGACTGTGATGTTTAAATCTCCAGACTCACGGGTTTGATAATCAGATTCAGCTCGAGTTTCCTTTATGAAACTTTCCTCCAGTGATTAATCAAAATAATAAAATAATCTGTCAGATACGCAGTAAATTCTTCAGCTTGTCTAAAGATGTATAAACACCCTGAGGATGAAAACGTGCATTAACAACGCAGAACTAACTGCAGTGTGATTTAACACGTTTACTGGCTTTCAGCTTCACGTTTCTGTTCTGTAAACATCTATTTTTAGAAATAATCCGATTATCCAGCAGAACAGAAGATGATTTAAGTTTGAAGTGAATAAAAGTAGGATTAATAATCATATATTTCTTTCATAATATTCTCACAATGTGAAAAAATATACGTTTGTCCATTTTCATGTTTTCACATTTTACTAAATTATAACATTTTATTTGTATTACAACTGCTGAACTGTGTGATCGAGAGACAAACAAACAGATGTTAAAAACAGCTGCCCAAAGACAGCTTGCATTCTAAGTGAGTTGGAGTAAACTGTGTGTGTGTGTGTGTGTGTGTGTGTGTGTGTGTGTGTATGTTAGACATGGTATCATCACCCTGCAGGCTCTGTCTGAATCTAACAGGAGGATGTGGCTGGAAGCGATGGATGGCAAAGAGCCAGTAAGTTTCTCATCATCACCATCATTTCCATCTTTCTCTCCACCTTTCTCTCCGCAGCTCGTCTGATTATAATCCTGGAAATCAGACTATGAGCTTTAAATTTATTTGTGTCTCTGCTGTTGGTTAAATGCGGACTCTCGTCAAGAGCTTTGAATTAAAATTGCAGTTGTTTTTTGTAAATGTTAAGCCTGCAGAGTGGAGGTAGTGGTGGTGCTGGTGGTAGTGGTGGTGGGTGTGGCAGTGTTGGAGGTAGTGGTAGTGGCAGTGGTGGAGGTGGTGGTGGGTGTGGCAGTGTTGTTGGTAGTGGCGGTGGTAATGGTGGTGGTGGGTGTGGCAGTGTTGGAGGTGGTGGTGGTGGGTGTGGCAGTGTTGGTGGTAGTGGAGTTGGTGGAGGTGGTGGTGGGTGTGGCAGTGGTGGAGGTAGTGGCAGTGGTGGTGGGTGTGGCAGTGTTGGAGGTGGTGGAGTTGGTGGAGGTGGTGGTGGGTGTGGCAGTGGTGGAGGTGGTGGAGTTGGTGGAGGTGGTGGTGGGTGTGGCAGTGGTGGAGGTGGTGGTAGTGGCGGTGGTGAAGGTAGTGGTGGTGGGTGTGGCAGTGTTGGAGGTAGTGGCAGTGGTGGTGGGTGTGGCAGTGTTGGAGGTGGTGGTGATGGGTGTGGCAGTGTTGGTGGTAGTGGAGTTGGTGGAGGTGGTGGTGGTGGGTGTGGCATTGTTGGAGGTAGTGGTAGTGGAGTTGGTGGTGGTGGGTGTGGCAGTGGTGGAGGTAGTGGCGGTGGTGGAGGTGGTGGTAGTGGTGGTGGGTGTGGCATTGCTGGAGGTAGTGGAGTTGGTGGTGGTGGGTGTGGCAGTGGTGGAGGTAGTGGCGGTGGTGGAGGTAGTGGTAGTGGTGGTGGGTGTGGCATTGTTGGAGGTAGTGGTAGTGGAGTTGGTGGAGGTGGTGGTGGGTGTGGCAGTGGTGGAGGTAGTGGTAGTGGCGGTGGTGGTGGTGGTAGTGGTGGTGGGTGTGGCAGTGGTGGAGTTGGTGGTGGGTGTGGCAGTGTTGGAGGTAGTGGCAGTGGTGGGGTTGGCGGTGGGTGTGGCAGTGTTGGAGGTAGTGGCAGTGGTGGAGTTGGCGGTGGGTGTGGCAGTGTTGGAGGTAGTGGCAGTGGTGGAGGTGGTGGTGGTGGATTGGATGCTCTAATTCCCCCGAGGATAGACTCTGGATCTATCAGCACCCTGACAGGGGAAAGCGCTTACTGAAGACGAGTGAATTATTCCGTGATTTATTACAGATATTCATTTATCTTCAGTATCTGCTCCATCCTGGTCAACACCGCGGTGTTTAATCTCAATCCTTTCAGTTTATAACGTATACGTTTATCACATTCTGAAGTGTGTTTACAGTCAGTGTTTAATTTCCTGTGTTAGATTTACAACCTGCCTGCAGTCCTGAGCAAGAAAGAGGAGAGTGAGTACATCATCTTCATCTTTACATTAAACACTGTCCAGACCTCTTCCTTACAGTGTTCCTTACAGTGTTCCTTACAGTGTTCCTTACAGTGTTCCTTACAGTGTTCCTTACAGTGTTCCTTACAGTGTTCATTACAGTGCTCATTGCAGTGTTTATTATTACAGTGTTATTATTGCAGTGTTTATTACAGTGTTATTATTACAGTGTTCATTAGTGTTATTATTAGTGTTTATTATTACAGTGTTATTATTAGTGTTTATTACAGTGTTATTATTACAGTGTTCATTAGTGTTATTATTAGTGTTTATTATTACAGTGTTATTATTACAGTGTTTATTACAGTATTTATTGTTAGTGTTTATTCAGATGTCTCTGGTTTGTGTGTTGATGCTCTGATCTGCTTTACAGTCAGAAAGTTAAATGCACTGAGTATTTTGAGTATTTTGAGTATTTTTGTTTATTCGCAGCTCATCTGAACGAAGCCGGCTTTAACTTTGTGAAGCAGTGCGTCAGCATGGTCGAGGCGAGAGGTAACGTACAGCAGGACACTAAAGAAGCACTCCTGATGTGTGTGTGAGTGCGTGTGTGAGTGCGTGTGTGAGTGCGTGTGTGAGTGCGTGTGTGAGTGCGTGTGTGAGTGCGTGTGAGTGCGTGTGTGTGGAGTGTAATTACTATATGTCTCTCTCTTCTTGTTTTCTTCTTCATCAGGTATTAACACGATGGGGCTGTACCGTGTGGGAGGAGTTAACTCTAAAGTGCAGAAGCTGATGAACTTCGTCTTTTGTAAGACACCCAACCTTTTAAAAAACGTTCTTCCTGATTTAATGTTACACGTCTCGCACCACACACGTCACACACAGCACACACGTCTCTCACGTCACACAGCACACACGTCTCACACGTCACACACCTCACACGTCTCTCAGGTCACACACGTTTCGCACGTCACACACCACACACATCTCACACGTCTCTCACGTCACACACCACTCACGTCACACACGTCTCACACCGCACACGTCACACACCACAATACATCTCACACACCACACACGTCTCTCGCGTCACACACCACACACGTCTCGCACGTCTCTCAGGTCACACACCACACACGTCACACACGTCTCTCATGTCACACACCACACGCACCACCACACACCTCACACGTCTCTCAGGTCACACACCACACACGTCTCTCACGTTACACACGTTTCGCACGTCACACATCTCACACGTCTCTCACGTCACACACGTTTCGCACGTCACACACCACACACATCTCACATGTCTCACGTCACACACCACACATGTCTCTCACGTCACACACCATCACACACCACACACGTCTCGCACGTCACACACCCCACACATCTCACACCACACACATCACAGACCACCACACGTCTCACACCGCACACGTCACACACATCTCACACACCACACACGTCTCACACCACACGTCTCACACACCACACACGTCACACGTCTCACACTACACACGTCACACACCTCGCACGTCTCGCTCGTCTCACACAAAAAAAAATTATTAAACTAGATTCACATTCACCCTGCAGTCTACAGTGTGGTGTTTAAGTGTATAAGATGGTGATACACAGTTAGATACAGTTCCCTCCAAAAGTATTGGAACATCAAGGCCGATTCTTTTGTTCTTGCTCTTCATTAGGATTTGACATGAAAGAAGGATCAGAATTTCAGATTTCATTTCCTGATATTTAAATCTAGATGTGATAAACTACTAAGAACATGTCACTTTGTTTGAACTCACCAATATTGGAACATGTGACTGACAGGTATTTCTTGCTCCCCAGGTGTGTCCTGTTAAATTGATTGTTTAAAGAATGTATAGCTCTGATTGTCTAGCTTGGCCCTGGGTTTCACCTGTGAAGACTGCATTTGTTGTTAAAAAGGATAAACCAACATGAAGATCAGAGAGCTGTCTATGGGAGAAATTCAAGCCATTTTGAAGCTGAGAAAAGAGTTCAGACTTACATGTTCCTATACTTTTGCGCACCTAAAAATTGGGTGGTTCACCACAAAAGGTGCCATGCTCTAACTTTAACACGTATCGATGTATATAAGAGGAAATTCTGATCTATCGCCTCATATTCATCTTTTGATCTCAAAACCAAATGTCTTCAGTGTGTAGTGAAAACAATAGAATTGGCCTCGCTGTTCCAATACTTTCAGATTGGACTGTATTTGACTCAAATTTATTGCAATTTTATGAAATTCACAAAATGCACAACGATTTTAGACAAATCATGTCCAACATTTAAATTAAATTATTAGAGAATGACAGTGTGATGCCTGGAAAATCTACAGATTTGGCATGCTAAGCTAGCTAGCTTACAATTTATCAAATGTTAGCAATGATGAAGTCGTGGTTGTCATGGTAATACTGAAA
>NC_071284.1:307500-310000 GCF_001660625.3 Ictalurus punctatus
GCTTCGTTTTAAACACGGACACGAGAACCCCGAGAACATCGCAAGACATCATCATGTGAAGATCCTCCTCATGTCAGACCCAGAAAATGCAGCTCTAACATTTTATTAAGCTGAGTTCTGGACTGTGATTGGTCAGAAGGTGTTGATTAATTCTCTATAACGCCGGCTCTGACAGTAGCGCAGGTTTATATTAATGTGTTTTAATATACGTTTCTATAGTAACGGCTCCTTCACAGGGGCGTGTACAGCACACAATCCTCTGATAATAAACAGGTTAAGAACTGCGTGTAATCGCTGCTATAGTAAGGGGATGTTTATGTAACGTATGGAAGGAGTCTCCAGTGTCAGTGCTGTGAAGTCAGTGGTAAAGCTGTAAGTTTAAGATTTTATCTTCAGGACAGAGGAGGTTGAACTTCTTTGCGGTTTCTCGGGAACATGACGAGCTGCGTGTTTGTGGTGTTTTGTGTCGAACTCGTTTCACCAACATTCCACTACATTAAGGTGTGAGGAGGAACTCGTGGAGGCGGAGCTTTATTCAGGATTTTACTCCGAGCTTTTCAGCATAGCACTCTCACTAAACTGAAAAACCAACAAGAACATGAGCACACACACGCGCACACACACACACACACACACACACACACACACACACACTCCTTCTCTGTGATTCTTCCCTTTCACAGCCAAAGAGCTCTCCTTTATTAAATACAGGTGTAATTGTGATGATTTTCCTGTAGCAGCATGCCCCCGACATGTTTTATTCCTTACTTCACTCTTCACTCCTCTCTGTTTAATCCTCTCTTTCTGTTTGGGACAATCCACCAGATTTTAAATATCATCTTATCTGGAGACAGACAGACAGACAGACAGACAGAGAGAGAGACAGACAGACAGACAGACAGGGAGAGAGAGAGACAGAATGATTGAGAAAGAGAGAGACCGTGAAAGAGGCAGAGTGATAGAGAGAGAGAGAGAGACAGAATGATCGAGAAAGAGACAGACAGAGTGATCGAGAGACAGACCGAGTGATGGAGAGAGAGAGAGAGAGAGAGAGAGAGAGAGAGAGACGTATTTGTTATTGTAGGAGCTTTAATTATGTTGTGTGTACTGACAGGGTTGATGTGACCTACCGGCTCACCTGTAGTCCCTTATCTCTGTCTTTCTCTCTCTGTCTTTCTCTCTCTATCTTACTCTCTGTCTTTCTTTCTCTGTCTTACTCTCTCTGTCTCTGTCTCTCTCCATGGACAGATATATTTTTCCGTCATTGTTCCGCAGGAGACAGAAAGCAGAGAGCAGCTCCGCTTCTCATCACGCACACGTCCTCCTACGTCTGTGTTTGTGTTCTGTAATCACACCCGTAATGAGAAACTCGTGTTCCTCCCTGCAGAACCGAGCGATCTCTCGACACACTGTGGACATAAATGGTCCGTGTTCAGGACGGAAGTGTTCTAATGGCTGTGTGTGGACAGAAACCCGGGCCGCGGGATCCGACTGAAAGCGTAGTTCTGTTCTGATGTGGTTTTTCATGATAATAAAGGAGAATAAAAGCAGGTATAACAGATGCTGATGTGTTTATTAGCACCGAGTTTTCATGATTAGCCTCGCTATATACGCAATCAATTCACACATCGTATTAATGTACCAGACATCTTTATTTACTGTATTTCACCCAAACATACACTTCAGCACCCCCTACTGGTGTACTGTGGTTTAGTGTTTGTCCTGTTAAGCCTCTGGTATATGTAGTTTTTTTACGCGTGTGCACAGTCGTACACATAGCCTTGCAAAGTAAACTCCATTTGACACGAACGCGTACACAGGCGGTCGACGCGTGTGCATTACGATAACTTGCACTACCTGTCCTGACCTACAAGAGGCAGTACAGAGCAGTAAAGCAGGTGTTCTGTGTGAAAGTCGACAACGCAGAAGAATCACAACAACGCGAAGAACAATGCTTGGGTAATCTCTCGCCACGTTTAGCGCCCGTATACACATCCTTATACTCTTTAAGGCTAGAATTATACAAACGCGGGGACTTTCTAACCTGCACTCATTTCCATCTCTTCCATTTATTCCGTTTTTTTCTTCAACTACCTTGAGAATAAATAGCCCTGGGTCACTATCGCCACCTTGTGGAACAACTAAATAGTGCATGAACTCTGCTGATGACGGAATTTATGTCACTTTTCCTTGCATACGTGTAAAAAAAAGCACACGTTATACTTTTCTGTTATCACCCTGAAGTTCATTATCTTCCTAATTGCAAAGATGTGTAAACTCCTCTGTCTGGAAGAGGTTGGAAAACAGTTACAGCTTTACCTCTGACACTGGAGACTCCTTCTATAAATCTTAAATCAACATCCCAGTGAACGAGCCGTTACTATAGAAACGATAAGGTATTAGAGCGAGTGCATTAATATAAACCTGCGCTACTGTCAGAGCCGCTGTTATAGAGAACTAATCCCCACCTTCTGACCAATCACAATCCAGAACTAATCCC
>NC_071284.1:315000-327500 GCF_001660625.3 Ictalurus punctatus
CTGTGTGTGTGTGTGTGTGTGTGTGTGTGTGTGTGTGTGTGTGTGTGTGTGTGTGTGTGTGTGTGTGTGTGTATATACACACACGCACGCACTATGCACCCAATATACCCAGAGGTTATTTTAACAAAAGCATATTAATAATAATTTGCCATTTATAAAATATAAACATAAAAGTAGCTTATACACATCATGTCCAATATTCCACAAGAAAGAGTAAATAGTTGATGAATTTTGAAACTGTATTTTTGTTTTCTTTTTTTATTGGCTCTTTTTGTGTTTTATTGTGTTCTTCAGCTGTTCCTGTACACTTTAATAATTGAATAGTTCCCAGTGTCCCAGCAGTGGCAGCAGATCACAGCTACATACCACAACCCTAACCCTACATACCACACAGACACCACACCTCCGGTCGTTAATTAACTCTGGTACTGTGTGTTCTGCAGTGTACCCATCGGTGGAACCCGGCTGGCTCCAGGCCACGTACGAGGGCAAAACAGGACTCGTTCCCAAAAACTATGTGGTTTTCGTGTGAGCTGTAATACCCCGTGACTGTGCAGTGAAGGACGGTGTAAACGCTATAACCTGCTGTTCTTCAGCATCGTGATTGTTTTAGCGTAAAAATCTTATAGCATGATAAAGTTTTATAACCTTTTATTCACCTGTAGCACTTTTTTTTTCTTTTTTTTTTTTTTTTTTTTTAAACCTTTTCAAATTTGTCCGTGCCTTGTTGAATCTGGTAATAAGCAGGTTTTTAAAACTATTCATCTTCCAATAAGAGCAGGTCATTATGTGAAGGCAGACCTGCTGACCTGCACACACACCGTGTAGGAGTTCGTCATTTTAACATCGCTGTACGAGTTTCACTCAGAAACCCGGTCTTCTTTTCCCCCTAATAGAAACCGCACATGAGTCAGTCCACATATGAATCTGGGATGATTGACAGTTGCGTAGATGTTTTGAACTCTCTGAAGCCCTGGAAGCCCCGCCCCTTCCCTCCATCTCACGTTAATAATCTCTCGTCTCGATTTTCGGACATTGTAAACGGACATTAAATAAAATCTAACGGTGTGTGTTTTACTTCGCTAACATTACACACCGATATACCGAACATCGCTTCAGTAGATTTATTAACGTCAGAAAACGCCTTTGGTCTTCATCTGAACTAAAACAGACGAGTACACACACACACACGCCACACACACACGCCACACACACACGCCACACACACACGCCACACACACACGCCACACACACACGCCACACACACACGCCACACACACACGCCACACTCCAGTCTCCACTTTAGTTCGTTATGAAAGGATTCGATTGAAAATGTGCTGCGTTTTTACTCCTCCGTGATTCCTCGTCCGACTCGGCAGGTCTGTGAGCGTAGCATGAAATGTTCAACGTATAAAAGGAGTTCTTTTCCTGTTTTTTAACAGTATGATTTATAGTTTTAGTTTGTTTTTATTATTAGTAGATCATGTTTTCACCTGCACTGTATGAGACTCACTCTGATGCTGTATAATTCTGTCCTGTGTCGTTGTGGTAAACACGTTAATGTTGCTGTGACCTGTGAGACAAAAGCATGTGACCTTGTTGCTGTATTCACGCAGTCTTTAATCAGGTGTTGTGCTGTAACCGAACAGGTAAACTGATTCAACTGAAGAATGTTGTATCACTGTTTTAGATTAATTTAGTGTTTTTTTTTCACATATGTGAACATTTTACTGTCAATAAATTTCTACATCATGACCTCATTAAGTTACACAGTCCTAATGACTCGGAGCAGCATGCGCAGAAAGCAGCAACACGTGTAATCATCAGCAGTTCCAGCCTACTGGGGAGGAGGAAGAGGGAGCGGGCCGGCGCCAGGATCTCCGTGTTCTTTTCCATTTAAATGTATAAGAATGTGCCACGACCTTGACTGATGACGCCGGAATGATCCTCCCTCCATCTCCAGGTCCGCTGAGGTCGAATCGCGGAAACGGGGAGTCTTACGTTAACTCTTTATTGACGTCCGAGAGATTCATGCCACGCTCGTTTTATTCTGTAGTCCTGACAATAATAACGTACACAGGAAAGCTGGTTAGCGTAGAAACATCGGATAAAACACAGTCCCAATAAAACCCGATCCCAGCGGTGCTGAGACGCCGTCAGAGCCGGACACGCTGCTGCAAATTCATTCTTCATCGGGGATGCAGTCTTTTTATTTTTTAAACCAAAACATTAAAGACGAAGTGTAACGTATAAAGCGACGTTTTAGTCGTACATTTGCCCTCACCATGGAATTATACTGCAGGACGGAGACGTTCCTCAGAGAGACGGTTACAGTGAAAGTGTAAGTGAAAGTTTTATCTTTACTTCAATTTAAACATCAGAACAAAAGCAGTGATGGAATCTTTACACATCTTTTTCCATGAGAGCGTTAAAGAAAAAATCAAGTTCTCCCAGGTCACGCTGCCGAGCGGAAACGCTATCCCACAATCCTGTCCTCTGTGTCATGACATCATTTCCCATGAAAGAGGAGGGGCCTGACCATGCCTGCCAGAACCTTCGGGAGCTGTGACGCAATGACCTCTGACATCATCTCGGGAAACTCCACCTTCATGGCGTCGGCCTGGATGAAGGTGCTGAGGCAGTACAGGTTGACCTTCTTCACTATCTGCTCACACAAGAGGGATACAAACTTTAGCACATTCTCTCTCTCTCTCTCTCTCTCTCTCTCTCTCTCTCTCTCTCTCGCTCACACACACACATGTCCCGTCACAGCTGTATATGTAGAGTGAGTCCAGTACGTGTGTAATTTCAGGGTGTGATAAGTGTGTGATGTTGCGTGTGTTTATCTGCGTGTGCAGTACGACGTTAATCAGCTGATTATTCTACAGAATTCAAATCTGCTTTATATCTACAAAGAAAAACAAGAAAAGTTCAGATTACTTTAGTGTTGAATAATACTATAGTTTTTATGCTTGTCCTTCTTAAAATTATACAAGCTTTTTGAGAAAGACTAAATCTGCCATACACACAGAGGAAAAAAAGGTTCTTCAAGGGTTCTTAACCTCCTGGAAGGGTTGGAAGGTTCTCACAGAGAGGAAACTGAAGAACCCTTTCGATGTCGGTGAAATCTGAGATATTTAATAATATAACAATGTATTTTCAAATAAACAAATATTTCACTTTACTCCCTTTATTTATAGAGAACTATCATTTATTTAAATTTTATTATTATTAAAATTATTTCTTTTATTAATTATAATGTACTATAATTTATTTATTTTTCATCTATATTTGTAGTTTGATACTGTTCCTATATGAATGTTTCCCTGTTTGTGCAGTTTTGTGGGTGATGTAATGCTATGGTATGATGTGGTATGTGGTATGTGACGTGACGTGACGTGACGTGACGTGACGTATGTACCTCATGCATGGAGTCCATGAGTTTGGTGAGGTGGTAGAAACGCTGTGAGCTTCCCACCACACCTTTCTCCTTCATCTGGATGGCTTTACTCAGCTCTCGGATGTAGTTCTGTCTCATCTCATCAAACTGGCTTTGACTCTTCAAACCCTCCAAAGGAACTGAAAATCAAAAACACAAAACATAAATGAAATGTCTTCTCTTCATATTCCTTTATTTACATCATCAGAATTCTGTGTTGTGATTGGTGTTGATTAATTGTCTTTATACCACAGTGTGGTTAAATGCTCGAATCTGATTGGTCAGGAGCTGTGCCTTATTTTGGTGTAACAGCACGGCGAGTTCCCGCTGTAACATGAACGTTAAGGTTAATGCTCTCGTTCCAATACGTTTCCATAGTAACAGCTCACACACAGGCACGTGAACAGCGGACGCTCCACATAAACCACCGTAATACTAATAACAATAAACTGAGTGCTAACAAAGTAAATAACCAAAGAAATGAAAAGCTGCATTTTTATGGCAAAAAAAGAGAGAATAAAGAGAGAGTAAAAAGAGTATAGAGAGAATAAATAGAGAATAAACGGAATAAATAGAGAATAAACAATAAAGAGAGAATAAACAGGCTGATTTTATAGCTGCTATAAAAACAGGAACATTAAATGCAACTATAAATGGATAAAAGTATGACGTAGTTCTTTAATAAATAAATGATTTCACTACACACAGAGTGTATTATTTAATTAAAGCATCATTTCACTCAGTGTTATATTTTCATATCATTTTACTCATCCCGTTTTTATGACATTAATCCTAACGCTTCTGTCCCGTGAGTGTTTCCCGCGCGCGCTGTAGTCATGTCGTTTTCCTCAGAAAGCTGACGATGAGTTGATCAGTAAACCGTCTCAGATCTCTGGACTTTAATGTTGAACTAGTTTCAACAACAGGTTTCTTAAACTAACATTTTACACTAAAGACTTTCTCAATTCATCGAATATAAAAATCTCTTTCGGTTGTATTTTATATTACAAATATAGCTGTATTGGATATATTTATATAGAAGTCTTATAGTGTATATATAAGTAACACTTGTTAATAACAGCTGCAGAAGACGGCGAGGCTCTTCGTGTTCACGTGATCCTCTGAACATCAGTCTTATCTGAACACCTCCTCAACCTCCTGCTACATCTCCTATCGGCCCCAACGCCTCAAAACAGTACATTGTGTTGTTATTAGACTGAAAAGTAGGTCAGACTCAGAGGTGAGATCAGATATGGTTTATTAGAACTGCCACGAAGAGAATGGAGACTGTGGGGTTTTTTTTTTTTTTTTTTTTTCCCATTACCGGTGTTGAGCAGCAACAGGGCCTTCATGCACAGGAACTCCTCTCTGGTCACCTGCAGCCTTACAAACTCCTGAGGGATCACCTGCATGGCCAAGCACAGGTCGAATATCGGAGTCATCCTCAGCCGGTCACTAATGACGGAAAAGATCAGAAATGGTAACAGGAAGTCGTTAATGCTCGAGGTTCTGTCACAGACACGTAGATAAACTGAACCGAATGCATTTCATACGTCTACGCGATAAAAATGATAAAGCGTGCTGGCTCAGCGGTGAAGACGTTGGACGACTGATTGGAAGGTCATGAGTTCACAGCTGAGCTGCCACCGCTGGTCCCGTGAGCAACCCTCGACTGCTCGCTCGTATAAATGAGATAAACATAAGTCGTGCTCGATAAGGGCGTCTGCCAAATGTCATAAAAATAATCAGGAATAACAGGTTCTTCAGATGACTGTTTATCACACGAGTAAAATATCACGAGCGTGTTCGTCCACATGTCAAAATGAGCTGAATGTTGAGTAAAAAACCACATTTATGTAAATATAGTGCATTAAATTCACACCTACCTTGTGAACAAAACACTTTCATTGTATTGCGAATGCTTTTTGATGCAGTTTAGTTTCTGTTTTAATCGTGTTTTACAGATCTGAACTCTCCACGGCTTTCCAGAACAAATCACACATTTACACAGGTACTGTCTCCTCTCTGACGTCCCACATCACCTCTGTCACACATTTATCTGTACATCAGCCGAAACGTTTTCCATGCACAGACTGCACCGGTAAGCAACGCAGAACAGCGATCACACTCACGGTTAGAAGAAAATACATCATCTACCGTAACGACGTGAACAACTCGTAATGATTAAAATCAGATCGTTAGTATGAGGTGGAACCGAACTTGACTTCACATTCAGGTGGGTTTTATTGAACAGACTTACTGGCTGAGGATGAGGTCAGGAGCAAAGTACATGAACTCAGGGGAGACGTTCTGGAAGGTTCTCCAGCCCAGAGAGAACACCAGCAGGTTCATCCAGGAGTACTGGATCAGGGTCATCTGATCGTTGATGTGTAAATTACGGAAACCTTACAAACAAAACATCAGGCGTTAAACTCTGTGTGTCGATCTCTGTGTGATCTGTTTATAATCTATAGTCTTTTAGAGGATTTTAGTCACGCCTCCGTGTATACTTAATCTGATTTGTTATATTCTCAGCCTGGATGACATCTTTAATTCACAACACAGGCTTTAAATCAATCCAAAGCACTTTCATTTATATTCTGTAAACATTTCTCTGTTGAATTTGGTTGATATTTGGGATCTTGATCTTGTTGACAGATCTATCTCTAGCCAAGGCGTAACATCCTGGCAGAGGCAACCAGTTTAAGCTGAAATATCTCGACACTTTGCAGAAACCGGCTCCGGAGCATCACTGATCCGGTGGGTCTTTCGCTTTCTTTGTCGTGGTAATAATTATGAAGTGATGGATGTAACAGGTCACGTATAAGCAATAAAGTTGCTGTGGCGTTCTTCTTGCGCTTGCCATGGCAGCCGTAGCATCAGTTTTAACACTGAACCTAGTGAAAAATGCTGCTGCACTGTATCATAGTTTATCATTTATAAAGTGAAAATGTGCAGATTGGATGCAGACACGGAGCTGGACGTCATCTACCAACGTGATCACATGATGTCGATATCACGTTTAGATAACTGAACGTTAAAATCCCTTTTTATTATAGAACATGTTACTTGTTCTGCTATCAAAGTGATTAGCATACATGCTTGTGTGTTTCTGTTCCGTTGTTCATCCCCGACCGCTTCACCACGGTTAACATTAAATGGTTTCATGTAAGAGATTTTATCTGCCTTTAATTTATTCACACGCTTCAGGCTCAGGTTGCGTCTGATCTAGATCTGGATCTCTATTTCACAACAATCTCAAATCATTAACTCTACCAGCCTTCATCACACAGCCACCAAAAAGCGTAATATCAGTGTAAGGATCTGCGGTGAACCTTTATCCGGAACAGTGTGTGATTCTGAGTGGGTACAGGTCACTGAACCTGGTAAAGCCTTGGACCAGCGGACGATCCGAAGCAGCTGTCTCTCACACAGTCTGTTCAGGCTGTTCAGGAGCAGATTTGGGATTTCAGGTTGGGAGTTATCAAAGCCAGAGTAGACCATCTCGGGTTCAATGTTCTCAAGGATGTTTAGAAACTGAGGTGAAAACTGCAGCTCTTGGATCCCAGGAATGCATGGCATGGAGGCCAAAGCGTGGCCCTGGAACATCAGGGACGGGCTTACACCCATGGCCTTCAGAACACCAAATCTCTTCAACTTACGACCTGTGACACACAGACACACACACACACACACACAAGAAACTCATATTCATGTGCAAAATAAACTGAGCAAATGCTGAATTAAAACTTTTCCCAACATAAAGAGCCTTGATATAAACATTTGTGGTACAGTGTGTTGCATAAGTATTCACCCCCCTTGAAGTTGTCCACACTGTGCAGTGTTACAACCCGGAACTGAAATTCATGTCTTGATGTCATGAATCTACACAAAAT
This sequence comes from Ictalurus punctatus, assembly GCF_001660625.3. Taxonomy (NCBI): domain Eukaryota; kingdom Metazoa; phylum Chordata; class Actinopteri; order Siluriformes; family Ictaluridae; genus Ictalurus; species Ictalurus punctatus. The sequence goes on from NC_071284.1 coordinate 322,336, forward strand.
AGACCACAATACTGAAGCAGTGGAAAAATCAATGTAGTTTACACACAGATAAAAGTTTTTTTAAGTTGTGATTGCGTAAGTATTTACCCCCGGATTGCTGTGAAACCCCTGAATTATTTCTGGCTCAGTTTCCATCAGAAGGGAAATAATATTGTTGAATGGAGTTGACCTGTTTGTTTAAAGTGTCACGTGAGTGTGAAGCATGGTGGTGGCGTCATGTAGAGCATTCTCCTTTTCCTCATGGCTGTGAATAATCCCCTCTTTTGGTGGACGGTCTCCTCAGGGTCACGGTTGCGTCATATTCATTACGTTAGTAACAGGTTTATTGTCGTTCTGATGGATGTTTAACGTCTGGATTATTTTTTTTATAATCAAACCCTGACTGATCCTTTTACAGAACTTTATCCCGGACCTGTTTTGATCGCTCCTTGGTCTTCATGATGCTGTTTGTTTAGGTAGGTTCTCTAACAAACTCTGGGACCGTCCAGGAACCGGTGTATTTATACTGACATCATGTTTATGCTATTGCTCTGAGCAACCTTAATTGTATTTTTTTTAAGTGATTGAAAAATATTTAGGGAATTAAACCTAAACAACCGTGTACGTCAGACTGGTTATACTGGTTCACTTACCAATTGGATAAGGACAATCAGATCTTGTTCACTGTAATTGTTAACCACAGAGTCAGACGTCAGAGTTTGTTTAGATTGTGTTTGCACTCTAAAAATTTTATTCAGTTCTTTAGATGTTAACCAAACAGCTAATATTCAACCAGGAGGATAAAAAGAGCAGGACACCGGGTTCACACATGGAAAAAAGATACCTCCGAGCATCATCCCGGCCTGGTAGCATTTTCTGAGACGACACGCAGGGCAGTTTTTCCTCCTGATCTTATCCACAATGCAGTCGTTTCGCCCGGCACACAGATAGCTATGATGTCCTTAACAAGAGAGAAACCATCGTTAAGGAAAGTCCCTTATTTTACTCTCAGTATTCTGTAGCTTCCAAAACATAAAAGCAAGTATTTTCCTTTTGAAAGCCCAATTCAAGGAGCAATAAAGATTTTAAAGATAATAAGGAAAGACCAGCACGAGACAGTGAGAGAGAGAGAGAGAGATAGAGAGAGGAGAGGAGATGAGTTTGTTCGAGGCGAGGTTGAGAGGACAGAGTGACATGGTCATGGTCAGACATTGTGGCTCTTACATATCTGTCTTTAAAAGATACGGAGAATAACAAGTGCGAAAAAGAGAACATGGTGAACACCGGCCCGTGTGATAGCCGAGTTACTGAGCGAGACTCGGTGTACAGATGATTCATAGAGCTGTAATACTGCACCTGCACCCATTACACAATATAGATTCCATGACCTCATTAGGACTTTAGATGGTTTTCAATCTCTAATAAATGTCTACTGTAATTATCAGCTCACCGATCAATGATAGCAGACATGGTCAAAAATAGTTCAAATAATAATATTCGGTAAGTACTGCCACTCCTCGGCATGTTGCTGTTGTTTATTTTACGAGCACATTCCTCTCGTTCTTACCTTCTACAGCTCTCTTGAAGAACACTTTGCAGCTTCCACACGTCAGGACTCCGTAGTGGCAGCCGGACGCCTCGTCTCCGCATATCACACACGTTCTCTGTGTATGTACACTACACACAGATTACACACACACTTTAAACCAGCAGTTCTTTCCAACCAAACACATGAGTTATTTCATCACTGTGTCTTGGTATTTAAACAACTACTGCACCGGATCTTTCTTTGATTAAAACACTGAGGACACTGAAGATACTGAAGACACTGAAGATACTGAAGATACTGAAGATACTGAAGATACTGAAGATTTAGACTTTGATCCATTAAAAATCACCACAACTAAAATATCATTAAAAGAGTTCTGCCGGGCGAGTGATTCCAACTGGAATGGTGGTTTTATTTTATTTTTTTAGAGAATTTTATTGATTCAGTAATTTATAAAACAGTGTGTGTGTGTGTGTGTGTGTGTGTGTGTGTGTGTGTGTGTGTGTGTGTACTCCTCTGTCCTGAAGATGTCTGAAAACTTTCAGGAGAAAAACTTACAGCTTTACCTCTGACTGTTACAAAGCGCTGAAACTGGAGACTCCTTCCGTACATGTTACATAAACGTCTTCATACTATACACACGTATTGAACCCATTTATTATCAGTGGAGCGTCCGCGGTTCCCCTCCCTGCTAGTCCTCTGTTCTCTCGATTAAATGTTCTTATCTCAGTCATCAGGTTGCAGGATATTTAACACCAGGATCAATAAGTGTTCAGAAACATGAAACGTTTTCATGAACAGTTTGAATCGGAAGATAATTTGGGGATTGTTTTACTGCAGTGCTGCTAATTCGATCAGCTTTTACGCTTAGAAGAAGATCTGAGGAATAGAACTGATTTGGAAAAGATGGATAATATTTTTGTGGCTATAAAGACAGGACAGACGGAGGAGCTGAAGCCACGCAGACATGCAGTTTGGATGATCCTCTATTGCACAGGTTCCCTGGAGAACCCCCGGTCCTGTCCTGTCCTGCTCTGCCCATGTTAGGGTTCTCCTGCTCTACCACACTGAATTCAGTTCATGCAGGACTGTTAGTTGGCTGATTAGATGAATACGGTGTGCTGGGGTAAACTGTGCATGACAGGTGGTTCTTCAGTACCAGGGTTGGGAACTAGAGGCCTCAAAAGAAATGTAAAGACTAATGACGAGCATTAATAGTACAACCCCAAGGTCTGTACATTTTCCTGAGAATGTTAAAGAAATAGTGCAGAATATTCATTTTCGACCTAACCCGAGGGAACCAATACTTATTTTAAAGAGTGCAACTTTGTGTGTTTGAAGGTCCAAGTGTCTCTAAGGTACAATGTCTAAATCTGAGGCTCATACTACTTGTATAGGTTTATAGTGCAGTGCGTAAAGACGCGGCCTGGGCGCCACACTCACCTCGGGAACGCGCTGAACACTGCGGGAGAGCGCTGGATGAAGCTTTGGATGCCCTCCGGAGGGGAGAAGCCCATCTGCCCGGGTCGCTCTTCAGCCAGCGCGGCGGAAAACAGAAGGTGCGGGTCCCATCCTCCCATCTCACTCTTACACACTCCCGCCGGGTCAAAGCCGAGCGCAGCGGCCGCCTCGGGCTTCATCTGGGACAGAGACATTAACGCACCGGACTGGGGAATGTCCACCATGACTCCTGCACTGCAGTCCATGAGTGGCGGCCGAGCCGGGGCGAGGGAAGAGTTGGACACATCCAGCGCGTCGATATCGAAGGCGTCGCGCGGAGGAGCCGTGATCAGCGTGGGCTCCCGCTCGCCTTTAATGAACTTACACACGTCTGTGCTTTCTAAGTTCGTGCTCTCCTTGATTGGGAACGCTTTGTCCGTGATGTCCTCCCACGGTCCCGGTTCGATTTTCAGGAAGTCCTCCGCGCGCTCCTGGCACGCGCTGACGGTAAAATCGCCGCCGGTGTTCGGAGCAGACAAAACGGACAGCGGCTCGACCTCTCCGAAACTGCGCGCGAGGCAGGACAAACGCGACACATCCGCGCCGTTCTTCACCTGGCCAAAGCTCATCTCCGTGTACTTCTCCATCACATCACCTGCTCTCTGGCTGTCTGAGGAATCGGTCATCGTGCTGCTCAGTCTCGTGCAGCCGCAGCTTTCCGGATTAATCTTCCTTCTTTCCCTGAGCTTCCACGAAGAGCTGAAGCGCTCGGTTCCGCGGATCCTGTGCTGGAGCACCGTCCAGACTGGAGGAAAGACCAAAAAACCCCCAACAAAACTCCCTCCTTGTGGTGAAAGCTTGGTGTAGCACAGACTTCACGCAGTAATTGACCTCTCTGAGTGTAGCTCTGTCTCTCAGAGCAGTGAGTTCTCCAATTCAGTAAGATTACACACTGACACAAGAGTACTCAAAATACCCAGCAGACACGTTACAAACAGTACGCTATTATTATTATTATTATTATTATTATTATTATTATTATTATTATTACCAGAGAAGACTTAGCTTGAATATTAAAAGACAGTTGGTCTCCACCATCACACACTCCTTCTCTCTCTCTCGCTTTCTCTCCCTGACAGAATCTGAATTTCCCAAATCATTATCTGAAGTTCAGTTTCCACAGAAAGAAATCATCCTGGAGATTTCTAACCAGAGAAATCAGTGCAGTTCAGACAGGAACTGGTCCTGAATCATCCAGAGTGTGAAAGCTCCTGAAAGCACAAAGCAGGTGTGTGTTTATTCTCGGAGCTGAGAGACGCTGGGGTTAGGACTTCCCATCTCTCTCCACACCACAGGACTGGACTTCCTCCACAAAACACTCACACCTGAATGGGTGGGGGGTGGATTTTGTTTGTTTGTTTGTTTGTTTGTTTGTTTGTTTTGTGCATCCAATACTGTTCATTTTAGACATGATTATTAATATACCTACACTGCCCTCCATTAATATTGGCACCCTTGGTAAATATGAGCAAAGAAGGCTGTGAAAAATTGTCTTTATTGTTTAACCTTTTGATTTTTTGTTCAATAAGTCCACAAAATGCTCTGCTCTCATGGATATCAAACAATTAACACAACACAGGTTTATAAAAATGTATATTTGTTAAATATAGGTGTGCAACAATTATTGGCACCCTTTTAGTCAATACTTTGTGCTACCTCCCTTTGCCAAGATAACAGCTCTGAGTCTTCTCCTATAACGCTGACGAGGTTGGAGAATACATGGCGAGGGATCTGAGAGCGTTCCTCCGTACAGAACCTCTCCAGATCCTTCACATTTCAGGTCCACGCTGGTGGACTCTCCTCTTCAGTTCACCCCACAGGTTTTCTATGGGGTTCAGGTCAGGGGACTGGGATGGTCAGGGCAGGACCTTGATTTTGTGGTCAGTAAACTGATTTTGTGTTGATTTTGATGATGTTTTGGATCACTGTCCTGCTGGAAGATCCAACCACGGCCCATTTGAAGGTTTCTGGCAGAGACAGTCAGGTCTTCATTTAATATCTGTTGATATTTGATGGAGTCCATGATGCCATGTATCCTAACAAAATGTCCAGGTCCTCTGGCAGAAAAACAGCCCAAAACATTAAAGATCCACCTCCATATTTAACCGTGGGCATGAGGGACTTTTCCATACGGCTC
>NC_071284.1:332500-335000 GCF_001660625.3 Ictalurus punctatus
ACCATATTTTATTATTCTTGGCTTTTTATAATAATAATAATACATTTCTCATGTGTTATTTATAATGATTTGTGTTAAAAAGTCTTAATGATAATTAAGCTGATAAGAAAGTCATTTTTATATGCGCGTGTAAACTTGAGCAATGAGAAATTTACTGTTCTTTATTGTAAAAAGTGGCAGTAATTTTCCATACACATTTTTGAGAGAAAATGCGATTGTTTAGAAATTCTAAATAAATAAATAAATAAATAAATAAATAAATAAAACGTTTTTCACACTATAAGTAATTAGTTTTTTTTTCTCCATTTTTTTAAGTGAATCATTGTGTAATGTTTATTATAACTAGTCTACGGGTGCCAATAGTTCTGGAGTTGACTGTAGACCCAGGCCAGTGGTGTTAATTCAACGCTGAACATAAAACAGAAATGATGTATTATGTGTTGAAGAGATGAAATGAGAAGCAGATGTAAATGGAGCTGGTTTTTCTTCCTCACATTCTCACTGTTCCAGCACAAGCTCAAGCGAGTCATCAGGCTGAATTACGAGGTCACAGTGACACACACAGCCTTCAGCGTTACTGAGGCACAAATGCACTGCAATCACACAAACACACACACACACACACACACACACACACACAGGATATAAATACACACTGCGGCTCACGACCTGCTGCATAATGGATTTAAAATCTCATTTAAAACGCACACACATTTACATGAACAATTATTTTCCATCATCATTTACTTTACCTGTCTCACTGCAACTCTGTGGATTAATAATCAGACATAATCTGGAGTTAAATTAAGGTTTAATGTCCCCATGAAACGCCTTAAGAGCTGTGATTTGATTCTGCATGTTAACACATTTCCTTTTGAAACAGGATGTCAAAGTTAATGAAAGAGTTTTTCATTGTCCACTTTAACCAGGATGACTTTAATCCTAGACAGCGAGACGCCGAGAGTGTGTGTGTGTGTGTGTGTGTGTGTGTGTGTGTGTGTGTGTGTGTGTGTGTGTGCATGCATGGAGTTATGGGGACATGTCTGAGTTGTGGCCAAACTTCAGCGGTCTCATCAGGAGACGTGACACGTCTGAGTGGGAGATAATACGACATTACTGACTCTTCCTGATGGAGACGGGGTATAAAGACTGCGTTCGTTATGAGACAGAAAAACACTGATCACATGACCGCGAACTCACAGAAACCTCGCACACTTCTACACGGATAAAGTTCAAACATTTAATCACAGGGAATCGCGTGCGAATAAATGTTTAAATCGTTCTCAGGGAATCGCGTGTGAGAAGACACTCGGCCAAAAACACACCCGAAAACAGGAACCCGGTATTCTGCTGACAAGCTGCTCCTGCAGCGCACGCTCCCCGGGGGTGGGGCTAATACACTGTACGGAGCGCTTAATCGGGTCAAACGCAAGACTAGTACAGGATGAGTCATCGAAACATTTTAATCATTTTCCCAGAAATTATAAAAACTATAAAACATCCTGAAAAAGAACGTCTTCAAGCAGAAGAAGGTGAAATAATAATACACTTCATATTAAACTTTATTCACGTGTTATGAGATATTCCGATAAATAATGCTAAAGGAAGGTGGAAGGATTCGGTTTAAATAATCAGACAACAGAAACAGTGTTAAAGTCAGCATGTCTGTGATGTTCATTAAAAAGAAATCAATCGTCAAGTGTTTTTAAGGAGAAAATGTCTTTGATAAATACAAACATCCCACACACTGATCTGTTCTGTCTCATTATAACATCTATTATTAAACACTATGTGTGTGTGTGTGTGTGTGTGTGTGTGTGTGTGTGTGTGTGTGTAATGATTCATTAATCTAATGAAAGTTCTATACTGGTGCAGAGTTATATATTATAATGTTCAGTAGAATCTGAGGAGCGAATTACAGCGAATCCTCGGTGCAAACACTGTTCCAGCACCGTGTGTACACAATCACAGATAATAACACACTCACGTCACAGGCACACACTCACTGAGGCACACACTCACTGAGGCACACACTCACTGAGGCACACACTCACTGAGGTACACACTCACTGAGGCACACACTCACTGAGGCACACACTCACTGAGCACGTTACACAGTGTCACATCATCAACCACTCAATGAAGACAACAATACAACACAAAAAGCAACAAAACAAGAAAGTAATACACACAAATGAGTACAAACATTTTAATGTGTTATGTCTACTGTACACCCCCGTAAACGAGCCGTTACTATAGAAACAATAGCGTCATTATTAAATGAGCACATTAATATAAACCTGCGCTACTTTCAGAGCTGCTGTTATAGAGAACTAATCCCCATCTTCTGACCAATCACAGTCCAGAACTCATCACCACCTTCTGACCAATCACAGTCCAGAACTCAGCAGCAGCGTGGTGTAAATTAGTATATTATTAGTAGTAGTAGTAATATTATTATTAGTAGTATTAGTAGTAGTAATATTATTATTAGTAGTAG
>NC_071284.1:340000-362500 GCF_001660625.3 Ictalurus punctatus
GTAGTAGTAGTAGTAATATTATTATTATTATTAGTAGTAGTAGTAGTAGTAGTAGTAGTAATATTATTATTATTAGTAGTAGTAGTAGTAGTAATATTATTATTATTAGTAGTAGTAGTAGTAGTAGTAATATTATTATTATTATTATTATTAGTAGTAGTAGTAGTAGTAGTAGTAGTAGTAGTAATATTATTATTATTAGTAGTAGTAGTAGTAGTAATATTATTATTATTATTAGTAGTAGTAGTAGTAATATTATTATTATTAGTAGTAGTAGTAGTAGTAATATTATTATTATTAGTAGTAGTAGTAGTAATATTATAATTAGTAGTAGTAGTAGTAGTAATATTATTATTATTATTATTAGTAGTAGTAGTAGTAGTAGTAGTAGTAGTAATATTATTATTATTATTATTAGTAGTAGTAGTAGTAGTAGTAGTAATATTATTATTAGTAGTAGTAGTAGTAGTAGTAGTAGTAATATTATTATTATTAGTAGTAGTAGTAGTAGTAATATTATTATTATTATTAGTAGTAGTAGTAGTAATATTATTATTAGTAGTAGTAGTAGTAGTAGTAATATTATTATTAGTAGTAGTAGTAGTAGTAATATTATAATTAGTAGTAGTAGTAGTAGTAATATTATTATTATTATTATTAGTAGTAGTAGTAGTAGTAATATTATTATTATTATTAGTAGTAGTAGTAGTAGTAGTAGTAATATTATTATTATTATTAGTAGTAGTAGTAGTAGTAGTAATATTATTATTATTATTAGTAGTAGTAGTAGTAATATTATTATTATTAGTAGTAGTAGTAGTAGTAATATTATTATTATTATTATTAGTAGTAGTAGTAGTAGTAGTAGTAATATTATTATTATTATTAGTAGTAGTAGTAGTAGTAATATTATTATTATTATTATTATTAGTAGTAGTAGTAGTAGTAGTAATATTATTATTATTAGTAGTAGTAGTAGTAGTAGTAATATTATTATTATTATTATTAGTAGTAGTAGTAGTAGTAGTAATATTATTATTATTATTAGTAGTAGTAGTAGTAGTAATATTATTATTATTATTATTATTAGTAGTAGTAGTAGTAGTAGTAATATTATTATTAGTAGTAGTAGTAGTAGTAGTAGTAATATTATTATTAGTAGTAGTAGTAGTAGTAGTAGTAATATTATTATTATTATTATTAGTAGTAGTAGTAGTAGTAGTATTATTATTATTATTATTAGTAGTAGTAGTAGTAGTAGTAGTAGTAATATTATTATTATTATTATTAGTAGTAGTAGTAGTAGTAGTAGTAATATTATTATTATTAGTAGTAGTAGTAGTAGTAGTAATATTATTATTATTATTAGTAGTAGTAGTAGTAGTAATATTATTATTATTATTATTATTAGTAGTAGTAGTAGTAGTAGTAATATTATTATTATTAGTAGTAGTAGTAGTAGTAGTAATATTATTATTATTATTATTATTAGTAGTAGTAGTAGTAGTAGTAGTAGTAATATTATTATTATTAGTAGTAGTAGTAGTAGTAGTAGTAGTAGTAGTAATATTATTATTATTATTATTAGTAGTAGTAGTAGTAGTAGTAATATTATTATTATTAGTAGTAGTAGTAGTAGTAGTAGTAGTAGTAATATTATTATTATTATTATTAGTAGTAGTAGTAGTAGTAGTAATATTATTATTATTATTAGTAGTAGTAGTAGTAGTAATATTATTATTATTAGTAGTAGTAGTAGTAGTAGTAATATTATTATTATTATTATTAGTAGTAGTAGTAGTAGTAGTAGTAGTAGTAATATTATTATTATTATTAGTAGTAGTAGTAGTAGTAGTAGTAGTAATATTATTATTATTATTATTAGTAGTAGTAGTAGTAGTAGTAGTAATATTATTATTATTATTATTATTATTATTATTAGTAGTAGTAGTAGTAGTAGTAGTAGTAATATTATTATTATTATTATTATTATTATTATTAGTAGTAGTAGTAGTAGTAGTAGTAGTAATATTATTATTATTATTATTATTATTATTATTAGTAGTAGTAGTAGTAGTAGTAGTAGTAGTAATATTATTATTATTATTATTAGTAGTAGTAGTAGTAGTAATATTATTATTATTATTATTAGTAGTAGTAGTAGTAGTAGTAGTAATATTATTATTAGTAGTAGTAGTAGTAGTAGTAGTAATATTATTATTATTAGTAGTAGTAGTAGTAGTAATATTATTATTATTATTAGTAGTAGTAGTAGTAATATTATTATTAGTAGTAGTAGTAGTAGTAGTAATATTATTATTAGTAGTAGTAGTAGTAGTAGTAATATTATTATTAGTAGTAGTAGTAGTATTAGCAGCAGCAGTAGTAGTATTTTTTGTCACAGATTTATTCCCAGATCCCGTTCCAGCTCTGTAAGGATTCTGCTCTGAGCATTCTTCTCCTTACATTTCACAACCTGTTTGATGATAAGAATCTTCACTAATCATGTTATTTGTCATCATTTGTGAAAAATTAGTGTTTTCTATTGACGTGTTCCTTTATTTGTTTAATAATATGCATAATACTGATGACAATACGGCGGTTTATCTCCTGCGAGGAGCGTAATCATGCGTTCGGAGATGGAATGGATCTGTAAGGCCTGGTTTCCAGGCCAGGCGACACTTTGATCTTTTTAATGAGTAATTAATGGTGTCCCAGATCCGAGTGTGTGTATTTCCTCGTCTCTTCCTTGGGACAGTAAGAGTTTGTGCTCCACGTCTGCTTCCTGTCAGTCATGTTCAGAGAAACAGATGAAATGGAGAATTAGAGGAACACGCATGACCTTCTCCTTCTTCTGTACATCTCCTTTGAAGTTGTTTGATGTTTACTGCACATTTATCCAGATTTACTACAGCTATACTCATTTACACCAGGAGCCCATGTGCACTTATAGTTACTTTAGATATACGACTGCATCTAAGTGCACTGGTGCCAAATAACTGTAAATGTGCTTGTAGTGGTATAATGACATTAAAACATATTTCTGAAGGTATTAAATATTCAGGTCTGTTTATTTGTGGTGAATGTTAAATTATTTATTATTTTTCTTTCATGAGGGAAATGATACCCATGTGAAAATGTGATAGATTTTGATAGACTTTACTGAATAAACATTAAATAGGAGATTTAGTATACTTTAATATATTTTAGTTGCCTTAAATTTCAGATGGATTTCTTTTTTCTGACAGTACACTATATCGTCTATAAATAATTTAAAGTCAATTCAAGACAATTAAACATGTTTCAGTTCATTTATAAAGCAGGTGTTTAAAATCAGCTGTTTAAATTCTACTTTATATATTTATTATTGAAAAAAATCATAAGTTAGAGTATATGAGAAATTATCGTTATATTTTTAGCATATGTTTTTAGTAATAAATAAATAAATAAATAAATAAATAAATCAAACAACCACAAAATCTGTTTTCTTACAATATCTTGATTTCCACATGTTATTCTCTCATTAGTTTAGTTTGATTTTACAAACAGAGCAGCACTAATGAGATATAAATCGGAGTGACTTGACTTGACTTGACCTGAAATTCACCGACGTGATGACCCAAACCGCAGGAAGTGAAGCCGACACTGAACGCTGTTTGTTACAGGTGATATTTTGTGACGTGTGAGGTGCTCCAGGAGAACAATGTGTTCAGTTTATCTGCGTCAAAGAGCACAAACAAGAACCTTTAGTCGGAAAAACGCTACAACAGAAATATTTCACACTTAACAAAAAATTAACAAAGTGTCTCGCTGCAGTTGTGTGTTTTGCTCCGTTGTTTATACATGACATAGTTCAGGCTCACTATATCTGAACAACAATTATCAGCAGTGTTTACAAAGATAAATGACTTCCTTAATGAAGTCTGGGTTCAGGACAGGTCACAGCACACACACCTCATTACTGAGAACAGAAAATCATTGAGAATCAGTTGTATGAGCGCTTCGGCTTCTAGATTTGTGCTGAATTTAACACAATCGACCACAATATATTTATTACACAACTGTACAAATGACTGTACTGCATTTCATTGGCTGTGTACAATTGTACTCTGCACAATGACAATAAAGTTTAATCTAATCTAATCTAATCTAAATTGATTGGCCTCTCAGGATCTGTCCTAAACTGAACTGATGCATAGTTTTAAGAAAGAAAATAGAAATGTAGTTTATTCAATTATCTTCCTGAGGAATTCAATTCAATAACATTTTTATTTGTATTGCGCTTTTAACAAAGGACATTGTCACTAATCTGCTTTACAGAAATTACAGAAATATATACAATCTGGATATAAATGTTTAATTCATACATTTATCCCTAACAGTAGTGTGGTTTTGGTAGCGGTGTACCCCAGGGCTCAGTATTAAACCCACTGCTGTTTTCATTGCTCATGCTGCCATTACAACACGTTACTGCAGAATATGGAGTTAGTGTTCATATGGTAGTTTCGTGGATAAAACACAACTTTATATTTCTGTGGAATAAGAAGACACCAGATTACAGCCTACATAATAATATTCCGAGAAATTGAGTAAGTGAAATTAAGAAATGATGGATTTACTTTAAGCTGTGTCTTATGTGTGAGAAATAGAAAACAGAGGAGCTGCATTTCTGTAGAAACCTGACAAGATGTTTTGGTTTGGGGTAAATCCGATGTCACTGGCGCCCCCTTTTGTTCACACAGAGACACAAAAATATCACTTGTATAACTATAGCAGAAGAATATGTTATATCAGGGCTGTCAGTTGTGTCACTTTTGGCACAAGTCTCATGATTTTAAGAGTTCAGACTCCAATAAAAAACACCACACATTAACTCAAAAGCCCTGAGACCTGTGCTCAAAGTACAGGGGCATCCCATAATGTACCAGTGTCTGTGGTTTGTGAAGTTTAAATAAGACACTGTGAACTGGATGTGTGCCATCACTCACTCAGACACTGAGCAGATTCTGGGTAACGAGCGGAGGAACCCTGGGTGAGGGTTTGGTGAACCGGGACAGTGTGGGAGGTGGAGCGTGACTGTGAGGATAAATAAAGGTTCTGTGGTTCATTTAATTCAGTAAACAAATAAATCTGTTATAGCATGAGAGACCAGCTTGTCTATCCAAATCGTAATCATCTCATTAAGCATACACTGTACTGACAAAGATAAACACAATAAAATGCACAATAATAATTATTGGTGCTGAGATGTTATAGTGGATCTGACATCGTCACTGAACATTTCAGTCAGAACTTTCCATTTCCCAGTTTACTTTATTCCTCATTCCTCTGAGTATTTAGATATTCCATTTAAAAACACACACACAATTTAATGCTCATAAAATCAACCTGTTCTTCATATAACCATCACTGTAGTGTTTTCATTCATCCGTTATATTGTATTTCCACTGATTACCTGTCAACCAGTTAACCTTAACACACACCTGTGTGTGTGTGTGTGTGTGTGTGTGTGTGTGTGTGTGTGTGTGTGTGTGTGACACTGTGCCTGGGATTAGGAACACTGAATTTGATGAAATAACCTTATGAAATAAACTAGTCATCTTATATTTTATTTTTCCTGAGGTTGACCACGCCCCCGGAGATGATGTCACATGAATTAAATCGTGTTATATCTATCATGCAGTTCCTCGGTCAGGGTTCAGGAACATGAGTCAGGACAGAAAATAAACACTGTTAGTTAAACTGTAGCTACAAATTTACTTTAATTCATCCTAAGTACTCAGTTTGTTTGTTTGTTTGTTTGTTTGTGTGTGTGTGTGTGTGTTTGTTTGTTTGTATTGAGGTTGGTTGTTTTTAAGGAAACATTCGGGGTTCCACTGTACACCACCAGGTGGCGGTAATCTGTTGCTGCAAAACTGCATAAAACTAAGAGAAGAAGCCGAATCAGGCGTCATATCCGGTTCCGGTTCGGGAAGCGCGAGCGCGTTGTATTGAGGGTTTTGTGAGTAACGGATGGTGATTAATGTCCAGGTCAGATCTCACTCCTTCCCGCTTCTCTGTTCTGAAGCGGAGTGTGTAATGGAGGAGCTGAGGAGCGGAGAGAAGCAGCTGTAAGTGCGGTGAGTATCCGAGTGTTTTCACCGGTTACAGCTTTATTCATGACTCGATTCATGACTCGATTCATGACTCGATTCATGACTCGATTCATGACTCGATTCATGACTCGATTCATGACTCGATTCACCTTCATCAGTGTCATTAGCGCTCATTTACACTGCGCCTAAAGCCGCGGGCGGCCCTTTGGAGTGTAACCGCACCGGATGTGACGGACTCGGTCAGGTTTACACCGAAGATTCAAAATATTACAGAAATATTATTACAGGAGGATAAAGCTGTTCCTCCTCCTCCTCCTCCTCCCCTGCACACGTGCTCATGTTTCAGTGCTTTTACACAACTGTTTAAAAACTAAACTGTAAATACAGCAGCTCTGTAAACTATTTCTATTACTTCTACTAAATAATAATATTTTTTTATTTTAAATAATAAGAGTCAATGTAACAGACCACAGAAGAAACATTTAAGGCTGACAAATTTTACATTTTCTTTGCTCCAAGTCCACCTGATTCGAATGAGTTTTTTTTTTTTAAATTCCTCTAAATTAAATTATAGATTAAAAATAAGTTTTCAGATGTGGAGTTCCACAAAGTTCTACAGCAGAAGAATAAAGTGTGTGTGTGTGTGTGTGTGTGTTAACATGGGGCCGGGGGTGTTGCAGACATTTCTCTTCTTCTATCTTAAGAGGTTCGTCTTTTCTAACACGTTTCTGCCGTTTGTGTTCGTTACAGTCTTCCACCTGACACTCCTCATTACTTAATCACTTAGTTAATGAATTAATTAACCAAGAACAAACGAAGCAGCGCTGAGCAAATCAGTGAGTGAAAGATTCCCATCGATTCGAGTCCTGAACTAAAAGAATCTGAAGAAAGGTTGTGAGATTTGTTGGTGTAACTCCTTCTGAAGATGAAAATGAGCTTTAATCTTTAAAGGAACCAGTATAATTAAATGTAAATCTCTATTTTTATGTTTTTCACCACAGATGAGTCGTTAAGTGCGTACACGTGTCTGCTGAACGGCTGGTAAACGCCTCTCTTTCTCCTGGAGATCGGATTGTGTGTGTACGGTTGAGGATTAGTGACTGGCTGTAGGTTTGGGTATAACGAGAGGCGTGACGGTGATGAAGCTTCTGTGGTTAATTTACTAAACAGACCATCATGACTACAAAGACCAAGTTATTGAAACGATTCAGTGTAATTATCTAATTGACCGAGAGAAGCATGTACATCAATTATTGTGTACACTTAAAGTTCATTATAACCATTTACTCCAGATTAATTGTGTGTGTGTGTGTGTGTGTGTGTATATATATATATATATATATATATATATATATATATATATATATATATATATATATAAAATAGTGAGAGAGACACAATCATTTATTTATTTTAGTGTCTTTTCTCAGCCATTGGCGATGGTGAATGTGAAATGTTCTCAGCCATTGGCGATGGTGATTATGATAGAAATCCTCTCTCTTTCTGTGGAAAGGTGATTTTGGGATTAGAAAACCTGTTTGTGGTCTTTTCTGATCCATTTTTTGTTTAATTTTTTGGAAAAAATCATCTGTTTTGTCCACAATAAGATTTCTCCAATAAGGATGGATTTTTGTTAAACTAATTGTTGTTATGCCGTATCCTCGATAAACCCGAGGTGTGTGTCCTGCTAAACTAATCTGCTATCTCCGATTACAGAGTAAGCCTGACCGAGTTGAGATGAAGAACCCAGTGAACGTGTTGCGCTTGCCCAGAGGTCCGGACCCCAACAGCCGCGGGTTTGACCCCACCACACCCCGATACATTGCCCTGTGTCCCTCCTCCATCCCGGCGTCCACAGCGAGCGGTACTGACCTTAACAACATGGAGGAAGAGCAGAGATTACGCTCAGAACTGCGGGAACGGTTCCTCAGGACTCTTATAGCCATGACGGACAAACCGGTTCACTTCAGCATGTATGAAAAAGTCCAAGTGCAGGCAAAATTCGGAGCCTCGGACATCGACGTGATGAACTTCCAGGTTTCCGATCTGCAGACCCCTCTAGGCGTTCAGAAAGAGGCGTTACTCAGGTGTCAGGACGTGATCTCGTACTCCTTTAACTTGTGAATGTTATAGAATTCAATTAAAGTGAAATGTTTCTCAGTCACGTGTCCAGTGTGATTTAAAAAAAAAAAAAAAACGGTTCATATGCAGTTCCAGTTTGTGCCACAAGAGCAAGAACTATACCGGCTTAATCTGGAGACGTTCAGAAGCACTGCATCGGCAACATGAGCAGCGTTATTCACACACTCACCTGCGTACTTTACCCACAGCTAGAGGAGTTAAAAGCAAGCTGAAACATCTGTCCGTCAGGTTTCAGTCAAACTGTAAATGTTTAGAGATTTTGAAGCACAGCGACGTTCAACACACTGACGAGCTCCGTGAGCCCACACTCTTAACACCTCCTGCTGTTGTCATGAGCTGCATCTCAAATCCAAAACTCTGACTTTGCATTCAGTAGTACTTACTAATCTAGAAACTCCAGAAGGCTGGTACTCTAAACAGAGCTTTCAGTAGGTTGAAGGTGACATGAGAGGATTTTAAAACTCAAACACGAAGTGTAACAGGGAACCCCGTTAGTGCTGGTGCTCAATAACGCTCTAGAACAATGTGTAAGTTTGTGATTGAGACACAGCACTAGTTAGTGTAGTAACTAGTAGTGGGCGTGGTGTCACACAGTACTATACTGCCCCCGCTGTTCACGTTGGTATGGCAGCACAAATACACAGCGTTAATGAGCATAAGTGATGATAAACGAGCTCAAGGCGTTCACGGCGGCCATCGTGTGTACACTTGGTTAAAAGTAAATATAATCCCGGTGTAACACATGGACTACTGAGAAAACTACTGAGATGTGTGATGATGGAACTCAGATTCACCTGAAAATAGAAAATGGATTGTTTTTGGTGTCTGCATGTATAATAACACAATGACTCCTACACACGTTCCACAAGGGTTCTTTGGATTGTTAAAGCTTCTTTGCTTTCAAATGGAAGCTTTCTCCCTGGAAGCCTCTCTGAATCTGAATCCTTAAAAGAATGTCCATGATAGAACAGTGAAGGAGCTCGGGTATTAAAGCAAGTCTTTTCTTCCCTAGTGTATGAAACAAATCCAAATTTACCGACTCCGTTGACCTCTGGGAAAGCTCTAAAAGGTTCTGTGTAGAACCTTGTAACAGCGGGGTTTCCCTTTCACAGTTCTAGATAGAACCTCTTTAGGACAGTAAGCATTCTCAATTATCCAAAGAACCCTTGAGGAACCCTTTTAAAAGATTTTACATGTAATCAAAAAGTGCCAGAAGTAAAACCATGCAAAAGTGTTCCCCTGTTACAAACGCTCTGAAGCAGACCCCTTCACCATATCTAGAACCTGTCAGGAGTTTAATATTGAGCTTCTTGGTACCTTGTACACTCAGAATAAAGGGTTCTTCAGGGTTCGTTAGACAACTCGGGGTTCTTACCTTGCCAGAAAAGGTTCTGCTTTAAAATGGCAGGTTTTTGTGATGTGAAAAAAAGAGAGGCACTGTAAACTTTTTTCCCCACAGTGTGTAAAACAATCGAACATTTTAGGGCAAATAAAAAAACTTACAACCTGGGTGCATAAGTATACACACCCCTCAACTAATACTGTGTTGAAGCAGCTTTTGATGTTATTACACCACCCTGTGTTTTGGGGGAGGAGTCTGTCAGCCTGGTAGACCTTGACTTGGCAACATTATCCCACTGTTTCTTACAAAAACATTCCAGATCCATCAGATTGTGAGGCGTCTCCTGTGCACAGCCCGCTTCAGGTGATAAAACACGATGCTGCCACCACCGTGCTTCACCGTGGAGATGGTGTTCTTTTGGTGATGTGATTTTTTTTTTTTCTTTTTTCTCTCTTCTTTTTTTTTTGCAGTATCAGAAGTAAAACAGAAGTTTGCACCAAACAAACCTTTTGGAATTGGCCTCGTCGGATCATAACACACGTCACCATGTGGTTTGGGGTGATTTAGTTGCGCTTGGATGTTTTTTGTGATAAAGGGCTTCCGTCTAGCCGCCCCACCCCATAGCCCCGACATGTGCAGAATATGAGAGATTGTTGTCACATGCAGAGAGCATTTAGTACGTGTCAGATGTTCCTGCAGATCATTTCATGTTGCTGTGGGTCTCTTGGCAGCCTCCCAGGTAAGATTTTGTCTGGTCACATCCCTATTTAAGAGTGTGCACACTTATTCAACCAGTTCTTCTTCTTCTACTTCTGATTGTTTTTTACTTAATTTTAGTATGTTGTAATTTCACAATAAAAGTAGAAGTTCTGACATTTATCCTGGTTTCATTTTTTTTTACATCACAAAAGCCTGACATTTTAAAAGGGGTGTGTAAACTTTTTACATCCACTGTATTTGAAGAATTCTTGAGCACTCAAATGTTCCATTTGCACCCTAAAGTTTGTCTCTCTGGAAGAATCCTTATAGTTTCTATCTAGAACCCTGCAACAGAGGTTTATTCTTTCAGAGCGGATTTCACGTAGAACTTCTCTAGAACTGCTAACAATGCACAGAACCTGAAAGGAACCGTCCTTTTAAAGTGTGCTATCGATTGTGACATCATGTCGCTCAAAAGTTCGGAGGTTGGAGACGGAGCACGCAGCAGTAAGGTGAGTTGGAATGATGAAATGTTGGCATGAAGGTTCTCCTCTCTGATGTTCCTCATGTCTTTATTGATGATGGAGATGCAGACAGAGGAACGTCTCGGAGATTTAATCATCCTAAAAGGTTTGAGCTTTGCGTTTTTGTTTTAAAAAAATCTAATCAGGAAATCCAGAAGGACACACAATGATAATTTTATATTCAGAGTCATGCGCTGTGTTCTCAGCAGTCCTGTAGCTCACACACACGGGCTTGTTGAGGAGGTTTGGTTCTGACCTCGGTTAATGGAAGGAACAGTTCCTCACAGAACACACTGTAGAAATGACAGGAAGTAAACGTTTCTAACGCCAAATCTAATATTAACGCCAAATTATTGCTTGATCTTTTCTTCTTTATGTCTAGAACCTGTGAGGAGTTTCACATTTAGCCATTATAACTTGGTTCTTTAGGGCTTCATTCGATAGTTAGGTTTTTGGCCTACAAAAAGTTTGACTAGGAACCTTTCTGATGTGTGTTCTGTTGTCGGACCCTGCATAGAGTTAAGTGTTCTTAAAGAACTCTTAAGAGTTATAAATCCTGTATAAAGTATTTATGGATGCATTTAACTTCTCCTTAAACTCTTTGGGGGAAAATGATTCTTGACGGGTTCATTGGATAATTAATGGTTTGTCGCCTCCAGGTTCTACCTGGAATCCTTTCAGTCTGTTGTAGGGAACCTCTAAGTGTTAGAGGTTCCCCCTAAAGGGACCTAAATATCTAAGAAGAAATTCTTGAAAGAAGACAAATTGTGTGCTGATGGAGTCATTTGAAACGTAAATCATCTAAATGACTAAAAAATAACTTTATTTCATTTTAAATTTTTTTTTTTTTTTTTTTTCAAAAAAATTTTAGATTATAAGGTGATTTGGTTTTGAACCCTGTGTTTTCCAAATGGCTCCTGGTTCTCTAACATACCTCCCCCAAGCAGTGAAGAACCCGATTACCTGGTGGAGTGCTCTGGGATCTGAGAGGTTCCTCAGGGGCGTCAGGAGAACCAGCTGATTTCAGTAAGACATTCCACACTGATGTGTCATTTGGGTTCTGGGTTCTCTCCAAAGCTTTTTATATTTCTGTTCCTGAGTGGTTCGCCTGCAGCTCCAAGATTTGCGGTGTAAAAACATTGGTGTGTGTGTGTTTGGATGGTACAGGGAATCTGCCCTGGCCAACAGGAAGTACATTCCAGTGCATCCTGTTTGCGGCCGTCTCTGTCTTCCTGCCCGGAGCAGAACCGTGTCTGTGATAACCTACAATAATATATCAGCACCGACACTTAATCAACACTGAACACACTGACCTCAGATCAGACCACAGACACTTCATCATGACCTGCTCTGTGTGTGTGTGTGTGTGTGTGTGTGTGTGTGTGTGGTGCCCTGTGATGAACTGATGTCCCACTCGATGTTCCTGGGACAGACTCCGGACTCACCCTGGCCCGTGTAAGGTGTTTACTGAAGGTGAATGAAGGTGAATTTGAAGGAAAAGCTAAATGCCCATTTCAGTGTGTTTACACTCTTGGGGTCAAAAGGTCACATGTAGGACCTGTAAGACGACTTCTGTTGTCTCTCTGAACTGTTGCAGAACTCTACAACAGAAGAACCCTTCACTATACAAAGAACCCACTGAAGAACCTCAGCGTGCTGCAGGTGAAGAGGATGATGTTTTCTGTGGAGTAAATGACACATTGTTCAAAATTCAAAGGAAAGTTGTTTAATTCTTTATTTTATTTATCTTTGTGAGTTTTTAAACTTTTTTCCGTCCAGTTTAAGGACACTGAGTAAATGATTTCATTTCGTCAGACTTTTTTTTTTCTTTTCATGTCCAATCATTTTTTCCGTTTCTGTGTCTGAAACTCGGATGTGACGTGACGGAGTCCTGTACGTTCTCCAAGTTTACAGATAAAATAAGATGAACGAGTCGTCCTGATCACGCTGTCGTTCCTGCACTACTGCACATTCTGACCGGGTCTGAAGCCTGAACTCTACTGAACTCTGTTTAATGATGCTCGCTCTCTTCCATATCTACATTGTAATGAATATCTGTAATGGAACAGGGACCGAGTTCCACTGCTATTCCTCAGAAGTGCTGATTAAAGTCTAATGGAACGATTTTGATATGTTTAAATGAGAATGTTGTGCAGGAAACGCTCTAAGAACATAACGCAAACGTAGCGTAATCCATAAACCGTTATAAAGCGTAACGTTAAGGAGAGCGTTATTACAGCTGGTGTTTTTAGAACGTTTCAGGAGCGTTACATTTGGAATGTTAAAATTAAAAGCTGTTACATACTCCACTAAATGTTCTAGTTCTCTGTTTATCATGATCGTGTAATGAGAAATATTTGAAAGGTTTTCATGTTAAAGAAATATTTTTTGGCTGTAATCCAACATTAACATGAAATAAATTTATGCCCACCTTTAAACAATTAGTATTTATTATTAATCAACTTTATCGCGTAATATATCACAATCCGATCAAATACCAAAATCCAGACCTGAATTATTTGCCCTGTTGCACTTGGATTGGAGCTGGAGTTGTGGTAAGGTCTAATCATTCTTTCCATTCAGTTATTGGGATATTGTTCACACAGCAGACCCCTGTCCCCTCAGATTGGACCTCTCAGATATCACCCTCAGATTGGATATCTCAGATTGGGCCCCTCAGGTTAGACCAGTCAGATTAGACTACTCAGATTAATTCTCTCGGATTAGACTACTCGGATTAGACTTCTCAAATTTCACTTCCCAGATTTGACCTCTCATATTAGACCTCCCCGAAATCACGTCTCAGTTTGGGCTCATTTGAATGGACAGAATTGTGGCACTGCAGTGTTTGGATTGGATTGAGGAACGTGGCTCCATGTCTTGGCCGTGTTTACAGATCTGTGCCCATTGTGAGTCACTGAGTCACCTTCCGCTGGCTCGTTTGTTTTACTCGCTTTCGGGGAATGTTGGAGCGGATCCAGTGATTGTGCAGACACGAGTTCATGTAGGAGACTGACTGAGAGAGAGAACAAAGATGAGGCCTAAACCGTTCATCTGCTCCAAACATGCGGAGAACCCAAGGAGCTGAACTCATCACGAATCATCTCCTTCAGAGTCACATCAGGGTTTTGACCATAAACATGTATAGCGATCCGCCATAACATTAAAACCACTGGCAGGTGACGTGAGTAACATTGGTGATGGAGTTACAGTGGCACCTGGGGGGGGGGGGGTATATTTATTATGCAACAGATGAATAGTATGTTCTGGAAGTTGACGTGTTGGAAACAGGAAAAATGGGCAAGTGTAAGGATCTGAGAGGCTTTGACAAGGGCCAGATTGTGATGTCTAGACGTCTGGGTCAGAGCGTCTCCAAAAGAGCTGGTGGTGTCGGGTGTTCCCAGAATGCAGGGGTTAGTACCTACCAAAAGTGCTCCAAGGAAGGAGAACCAGTGACAGGGTCATGCACTCCCAAGGCTCACTGGAGCGAATGCTGGCCCGTCTGGTCCGATCCCAGAGAAGAGCTACTGCAACACAAACTTCTGAAGAAGTTCATGCTGCTTATCTGAATACTGTGACGGTGTTTACAATGACGTGTTTATAATGACGTGTTTATAATGACGTGTTTATAATGACGTGTTTATAATGACGTGTTTATAATGTCGTGTTAATCATGACGTGTTTATTGTGACTATGTTTAATCTAAAGTGTTTATTGCGAGCGTGGTTTCTGTAATTAAAGTGATGACGGAACATCTGCATTTAATCCACCATAGATCTGATTTATAGCTGAGCATCATGGCTGCCAGCCATCACCATAAATCTTCATCAGAAAGTTCCAGAAGGTCATGCATCCACCGTGACAGGACGAGACTCGGGTGGCTCTCAGCGTCTGTCTAGACCGGAAGAGCAGGAAGAGGCTGTAATTAGCAGAGATGTTTGAGATCTGCAGTTTATCTACATCAAAGCTGAGGGTCTCTCTGTGTTCTCCGCTGGGACAAAACACAGGAAGAAGATGATAACGAGAGCTTAAGCTCTCTCATGGTTTAGCTCTTTCTAATAGCTGGGAGATGTTTCCCAGCGTCCCACGCCTCGGCCACACCTCCGAGATGACAGGGACAGCACAACATCAGATGCTATCAGATGTTATTAGTCATTATCAGATGTTAGTGCAGTGTGACATTAGACAGACGAGGCATGTGAAGTTTTTTTCAAACAGCAAGAACCCGGTTAATTACTTTGTGCTTTAATCATTGCTTGAGACTCAGATCATGTGATTTCATTTTGTAGCAAAACAATTGTTTCAAAATATAGCTGAGTGTAAAAGTTTGTACACCTATATTTCAAAATTATTATTATTGTTGAATTAGTGAATTTATTTGTCGACATTTCTTCTAATACGTTCAAGACTTTCCACGAGTGGATTATTTAGCTTATTTCAAACACTTACTTCTTGAAACAAGCAAAATAATCTATAATGACTTTCAGCTTGAAATTACTAAAAAGTTTAGAAAAAGATTTATTAATCTTACTTATTAGACACTAACAAGGCATACATTCAGATCAATTACGTACAGCACGTCAGAGGGGATGTAAACTTTTGAGCATGTGAGTCTGTCTGAGACTGAGGTGCTGTAACATTTAGGCTGTATTTAGGTACGTAGTAACAGCTCTAACCTGGAAACACCATTATAGTATAAGCATTGAAGGGGGTATAAACTTACAGTATAATCAACTGTGTATGAGGTTGATTTGAGATATTATCAGTTTGAGGAATGTTTATAGAAGATAAATGAGTGTGAATAAGAGACGGGGGTCATGTGACCGGGTGTTTAAACACATTTGTTTAATATTTCCAAGCGCTGGTGATTTTTCATCTTTTTATCTGAAGTTAAAGTGACGTGCTCGTCTTCTCTGCGTGATAAATATAATCTTTACAAGTCTGCATGTTGAGAAGAAATCAACATCAAATAATAAATGTCTGGTTTTAGTGTGATGAAGTGAAGATACCGGACTCAGACCCAGCTTGAGGTTCATTTATAACGTCACTGAAGATTGACACTGAAAAATAACGCCTGTATTGTTGTATATATAAAAAAAAACCCAAAATCATATTTTCCAATAATCCTGAAAGGAACGTGAACTTGTGGCCGTTGTGTTCCAGCCAGCGCTCCACAAATATGAAGCACATGGAAAGTTGAGTCGTCATTTTTATTCCATATCTCTGACCTCGGTGACGGGGTTCTGAGGGACTTTCAGGTCTGACAGGCAGACAATGAGGCTCGGCCCGATCTCACCGTAATAATGCCCTAATTGGACAAAAACAGGAAGTAGACAAGCAATATCTATCGAGTGGTTTCCTCTTGAAACTCCATTTGTTTTGTGCTGCCAACCTACAGCGAGACGCTAAACAGCATTCCTGCCTGTGCAGCTATCACTGAGGAAGTTTTATATCAAAACAGTGTTCAGACCTACTCACACACTCCACCTCCACCCAGATCAGCAGGGCCACACGGCCAGCGCGGCGGGGCAGGGGTACGACTCGCTCCTCCCTGGATCAGTTCAGAGAAACTCTTCAAGATTCATTCTCTAGTCTTCATTTTTAAAAGGTTTTTGCCTAAAAGCAGGACTCCAGAGACTCAGCTTCTCACGAACTGCCCTCATTTCTGCTGCTTACAGAATCGCATTATATTTCACGCTACTTAAAAAAGGAATTAAACACTAGGGGCATGCTCGTAGAGGAACATAATACACCACAGGGCAGGCTGTAACAGCAAATTACCAACAATTACAATTTATTTATCCCATTTATAGTTACATTTAATGTTGTGGAACGAGTGAGTTCCTGTTCTCACTTACATTATAGCAGCTATAAACACTCGTTCCCTCACCATCCCTCTCTCTATTCCCTCTCTCTATTCCCTCTCTCTATTCCCTCTCTCTTTATTCTCTCTCTCTCTCTCTCTCTCTCTCTCTCTCTCTCTCTCTCTCTCTCTCTCTCTCTCTATTCTCTCTCTATTCTCTCTCTCTTGCTTGTTTATCTCTCACTTGTGGTGTGTGTGAGAAACAGTAGAGGAGTGTAAACTCTGTGATGAAGATGTGGAAAACTGAAACTTACAGCTTTACCTCTGACTGTTACAAAGCGCTGACACTGGAGACTCCTTCCACACACGTTAAACATAAACGCTCCTGTGAATGAGCCGTTACTATAGAAACGATAACGTATCAGAAAGAGCACATTAATTATAATACAAAGCTGTGATGTGAAGCTGCGCTAGTGTCAGAGCTGCTGTTAGACAAAACTAATCACCACCTTCTGACCAATCAGAATGCAGAATGTGGTGTATTTAGAGCTAATGTAAGGATTCCGTTAGGTTTAATCACAGTCTGATGAACAGAGAGCGTGTTTTCCGGAGGAGACTCTGTGATGATTTTAGTTTTTCCGTCATCACTGAGTAACACTCTATGTGAGGTGTGTTCTCTCTGTATTTGACTTTTCAACAACACAAGGAGAATGTTTATCAGACGAAACAGGAGATGATCTTATTTGTGTTTAATTTACGGAATGATCCCTGACACGTTTTACCCTCTCGCTCCATTTTCTCTCACAGATCCTCTCACAACGCCTGATTTACTCGTGTCAGGACAAGGACATCTGCCCATGAACTAAGCGGATGACGTCAGTGATGATGCGACTGCCCATCCTCCTCCACCTCCTCCTCCTCCTCCGCCTTCACCTCCTCCTCCTCTGCCTCCTCCTCCTCAATAAGTGTCATTAACCTTCATCATGCATGGTGAGGCTGAATCATCCGCTCTGACTCTTTTTTCTGTCCCCTGGCACAAAGGAAAGCGGGTCCACCCTGACATGTTCCACACCGTCACATCATCACACTCAGCAGGCAGAAGAAAAGAGGGCGGAGCTGTCCATCACATGATTATGAGTATTTGAGTATTTGTCTGTGTCTTCATCTTTGAGTCTCTTCAGTGATTCAAGAATAAAAGATTCCTTCATTCTGATTCACTGAATCATTCTCACATTAAATAATTATTCCCACTGCTAGTAGGTATTATTTATAATACTCATGTTCACACATTCATGTTCAGTCAGATAATCATTTTTCACACACAGAAAACATAGAAGTAATATTACAATTTTAGATGTTTAGGTGAAATGTGAGTTATTTTGCTTGCATTGTTGACACATTCTGATCTTGCTGTCAATAAATTTACTCTACACTTTATTGATCTTCTCACTGAACAAGAGAATCTCTGGTGAACAAATGAAGTAAATGAAGGAAAGCACGGAGAGGAACAATGACAGAAGTGGATTAGAATGTGAAATTGTGAATGCAACGTTCAGAGATATAAATGTGAACTTTCCAGATGAGAATAAGGTATAATATAATGCAGGGGGAGGAAGGGAACGATTCAGTGCATGGTCGTGATGGATGTCGATATCAAACATAAGCAGGAGCATTCTAAACAAAAGCGAACCTTCAGTGTCATTACATCATAACTTTTACTGCGCTGCATGTGAAATTCATTTATTCACTATCACTCGCTGGATGATGAGTTTACACGTGGCCCACGGTACACATCTTGTCAGAAGTTTGTTGTCCTCCTGTAGGTAGATTGTAGTTGAGCGTTTCCAGAAGTAATCACACCTCTTCTAAAAATAATCAATTCTTCCCTTAGAACAGGGGTGTCCAGTCTTATCCGGAAAGGACCGCTGTGGTGCAGGTTTTCATTCCAACCAATCAGAAGCCACACCTGAGTCTATTGAAAGCCAAGATCAACTGATTAAACAGGTGGAATCAGGTGTGGCTCCTGCTTGGTTGGAATGAAAACCTGCAGCCACACCGGCCCTTTCCGGATAAGATTGGACACCCCTGATTTAGAAGAATAGATCACACTATTCTCCTTGATAGACTAGAAAATGTTGTTGGCATTAAGGGAACGGTCCTCTCCTGGCTCAGGTCTTATTTGACCGATCGTTATCAGTTCGTAGATGTAAAGGGAGATGCATACTGAGGTAAAGTTTGGAGTTCCGCAGGGTTCTGTTTTAGGCCCACTGCTCTTTACTTTATATATGCTACCCCTGGGTCAAATTATTCATAAACATGGAATCATCTTCCACTGTTATGCTGATGACACACAGCTGTATATTTCAGCGAAGCCAGAGGACAGACATCAGTTTAGTAAAGTTGAGGAATGTGTAAAGGAATTTAGACACTGGATGTTTATTAATTTCCTCTTACTTAATTCTGATAAGACAGAAGAACTTGTACTAGGACCACGTGGAGCTAGAAGTAATCTTTCTGATCTCACAGTAACTCTGGATGAACTTTCTGTTTCATCATGTGCAGCAGTAAAAGACCTTGGAGTGATTATTGACTCCAGTCTATCATCTGATGCTCATGTAGATAATATTACTAGGATAGTCTTCTTTCATCTCAGAAACATTTCTAAGAGAAGAAATATATTGTCACTACATGATGCAGAAATACTAGTTCATGCTTTCGTCACCTCTAGACTAGATTACTATAATATCTTACTGTCTGGATGTTCCAGTAGGAGCATAAACAAACTCCAGTTAGTCCAGAATGCAGCTGCTAGAGTCCTAACTAGAACCAGAAGATACGACCACATCACCCCGATCTTATCCACACTGCATTGGCTCCCAGTGAAATCTCACATTGATTATAAAATACTATTATTAACCTATAAAGCACTGAACGGTCTCAGGCCACAGTACCTGAGAGAACTTTTTGGTCTTTTATGATCCGCCACGCCTACTTCCATCAAAAGGTGCAGGCTATTTGTTGGTACCTGGAATAGTGAAGGCTACAGCAGGGGGAAGAGCTTTCTCTTATAGAGCCTCACAGCTATGGAACAGACTTCCTATTAGTGTTCGGGACTCAGACACAGTCTCAGTGTTTAAGTCATGGCTGAAGATGTATTTGTTTACTCAAGCTTTTTGTGCATAATTTTTTCTTAGGTAAAGGAGCAGGTGTGTTGATGGTGGAGTGTCTGGCTGCATTATGTCCCAGGGAGCCCTCATGTCTGTGTTCCCTTCTGGATCTCCCTTTTAGTTACACTGTTATAGCTAGTCTTGCCGGAGTTCCTGCTTTCACTCACACAAAGTACATTGTCCTTAACCATTACAGGACAATAAGCATACCTAATAATCTCTCTCTCTCTCTCTCTCTCTCTCTCTCTCTCTCTCTCTCTCTCTCTCTCTCTCTCTCTCTCTCTCTTTCTGTTGAGCTACACATGATGCTCCTGAGCTGCCAGTGATCCTGACCCCTTCTGCTCTCTGGACCTGCCTGATCCATCCTGATGTCCTACTTCTGGTTGGAGTTTTCGTCAGTTGGAGTCACATGCTGCTGCTGAGGATGTCCCACATGGCGCAGACTAAAGATCACTGAGATTACTGAGGATGGTACCTCTTATAAACTATAAATATGGCTTTGGACCTCAATTCACATGAACAGTTATGCTATGATAGCTTTAGAACTACAATTACCACACACTGTTTCACACTCGAGTCTCCATCAGTGATCAGTGGAGAAGTTCAACACAACAGACTTCCTGTAGAAACTGTAATGAACTTCCTGCTTACACAACTGCACTATTTCACCATGTTGTATCAGCACATAATAGAAGGGGTGTATTTATTTATAATCGCACTGTCCGGTGTCACCCAGATGAGGACGGTTCCCTTCTGAGTCCGGTTCCTCTCGAGGTTTCTTCCTCGTATCGTCTCAGGGAGTTTTTCCTCACCACGTCTCCTCTGGCTGCTCGTTAGAGATAAATTCATACATTTAACATCTCTATCCTGAGTGTATATATTTCTGTACCGCTGCTCCGGGACGACGTCCACCGTTAAACACGCTGCACACACAACACTGAACTGAACTGAACTTTCTCACGCTGACACAACCTCATCCTCAGTGGTCTTTGGTTGCAGTGACACTAAATTGGGCACGTTGCACATTCTAAGACGTTCTGATCTCAACTCGTGACCAAAGAATTCTTTATGGATGTTTGATTTTTGTCTGTGGCAGTAACATGGAGCTGAAACCCTACAGTCTAAAGCTGTGTTTAGACACAAAACTAAGTGCCAGTTTGATTCTTTATAATGTTGGAACCTGGATGTTTTAGAGAATTATGGGAGAAGGACAAACACATACCAGAATGCAGAGCTCAGAGGTGTACAGTGTTTATCTAAAAGAGACAGAATGAATCCTGCTGCCTAGCTAGAGAGCGACCTCCTGACGGGAACGCTGTCTCACGCTCATGAGAAAAGACAGACAGGAGGAGAGATGATCATAATCTGAGCAGTCAGACGGAATCCCTTTACTGAACATCTCAGATGTTTCAGCTTGGAACTCAATGCTAGGATGTTAGCGTTAGCTTCTCACTGCTATTCTGGATGATGAGGAAGATGAGCTGAGGGCTGAAGTGATGGGTGGAGTGGAGGCTCGAGTCCCCGAGCCACGTCCCAGAGCACGTCTCTGTCTAACAGCATATTTACTGATGATATCTGTGACTTCCAGACTCAGTAAACATGGGACTAGATAATAACACACACACACACACACACACACACACACACACACACACACACACACACACACACACACACAGAGCAATTGTAGAGGTCCTCCTTAGGCCAGATGATGGTTGAGTGTGTGTACTGTGTGTGTGTACTGTGTGTGTGTGTGTGTGTGTGTGTGTGTGTGTGTGTGTGTGTGTGTGTGTTTGTGTGTGTGTCCATGATGGTGAGAGAAGATTTTATCATCTTGTGCATCCTACATATCCCTGGTCATTTAAACTAACTGTAAATACACACGCTACACAAACTTTTTAAGTTCATTTAAAAAAAACGCCTCAGTCATGTTTATCGTTAGTAAAAGTGTTTCCTCAGGGATGACGTTAATCATTTAAGACTAAATTTCATTTTAAATTTCATTTTGAAACTGTGTGATGTGTTATATTATATAGATTCAGTAGAGGAGATTGAGTAGAGGAGATTCAGTAGAGGAGATTCAGTAGAGGAGATTGAGTAGAGGAGATTCAGTAGAGGAGATTGAGTAGAGGAGATTCAGTAGAGGAGATTGAGTAGAGGAGATTCAGTAGAGGAGATTGAGTAGAGGAGATTGAGTAGAGGAGATTCAGTAGAGGAGATTCAGTAGAGGAGATTGAGTAGAGGAGATTGAGTAGAGGAGATTCAGTAGAGGAGATTCAGTAGAGGAGATTCAGTAGAGGAGATTCAGTAGAGGAGATTCAGTAGAGGAGATTCAGTAGAGGAGATTGAGTAGAGGAGATTCAGTAGAGGAGATTCAGTAGAGGAGATTGAGTAGAGGAGATTGAGAAAGCAGAATGTTGTTAGTGTGAATCTGCTGTAGAATTAAACTTATAGACCCCTTCAGTGTTTGTAAACATAGAGAATGCAGTTCCTGCTTGTAGAAGGACTGAGAATTCCTGCGTCCTGATGCCACTTGGTTGACGGAATGATCTATAGAGAATCTTAATTTGGAATCACTGCAGTCTCATGCTGTGTGCGTGTGATCGGAACGCGTGGCTCACGTCACAGTGACGTGTCTCAGTCAGGGGTCTGGAGCTCGAGTCCTCGAGTGCTGCTGTCCATCAGGGAATTCCCCAGATCCATTGGGGAGGACACCAGATCACTCCTT
>NC_071284.1:370000-380000 GCF_001660625.3 Ictalurus punctatus
TCGTTCCCTCACCACTCTCGCTTTTTCTCTCTTTTGAAGATAATGAAACAAAGCACTGACACTGGAGACTCCTTCCATAAATGTTAAATAAACATATTTCACCTTATCGATATATATCATATATCATACACGTCCCTGTGACTCATCAACACCTTCTGACCAATCACAGTCCAGAACTCAGCAGCAGCGTGACGGATGATCCGTTCGCAGTTTAATAAAAGCGTAAAAGAAATGCAGCTAAACACTTCCATCACTCTGCTGATATTATTAATCATAACGTTTCACTTTACAGCTTTTCTTCCTGTCTGACGTGCGTTTAATCTCAGACTCGGACACTGTAGCAGTGACTCGACAGTTTTACGCTTCCATGACACCCGGAGCGCGTTATCATTACGGAGCTGTGTGCTGTTTTAGCACCGATGGCGCTCACAGATACGATTAGTACCAAAGTTCAGCACACACTGTTTGGATGTTTGTTTTATTGCCAGGTTAATCTGAGGTCGATTGCACTTTATCTTCTCCCATATCTAATCTAACATGATAATGTGTCAGGTGTGTAGATCTTAATGTGGATATTACACGATAAAACCATAAACATTTCCTGCTAATTGAGGTTTGATAGAACGAATGCTGTGAAAGACATTTCATTTATAGCTGTCACCATAACAGAATCACAATAAAGTCCTAAGGAGGTGTTAAATGTGTCTAAACTCCACCTGACAACAAGATAACACTACATTGCACAACATCTATAGACAAAGTAAAGCAGAGTAGAGTATAATAACGACTCCGTATAGAGACAGAAGATATCACAGATGATATTGTTTTCCTTTTCTATTTACCTCTCCATCAGAGACCTGGACTAACAGGACATACGTGAGGTCTTAAATCAAAGCGTACAGCCATATCCTCTGCTCTGCTCCTGCATTTCCCTCCGCTGCTGTTTCTGCAGTTACTGTCACTTACAATAAACACCAATAAATTTGCAAAAGAAACATACCAAGGTAGAGTTTTATGGTTGTGTGTAGCTAGCGAGACAAATGTTGTAAATATTGTAGATATAATGCAATATATCAGGACCGGGAGGTTAGGCCCAACAGCGTAGGGTGCCATTACTTTTGCAAGTGTGACTGTAAATATGTAAAATTGTCTTATTTTGAACATTTCAAATGACTCTCGTTATATATCTCAGGCTCATTTCTGCTGTCTATAATGTATAGTCAGTTCCAGAATTATTGGCACCCTTCATGAAATTATGCAATTAGTTTTATAAAGTTTATTTTAAATCATAAAAGTAACCTTCGGAATTAATCACAAAGAACTGATGAGGAGCCCTTGTTTTTCTTTCACTCATTCACCCTCGGTAAGTCTCGTTTTTGCTAAAGTACACATATTCTGCTTTGCTCCTTCTAGGTCCACAATGTTCCTTGCTAGTCTTCTAGTTCTGATGACCCTGCTGCTTCCTCCAGCCTTGTCAGCTCAACAGGTGGATTCCAGTCACTCTGATGGGAACCCAGGAATCTCTCTCGAGCCTAGTTTGGCCCAGACCATCCAGAACCTCCTCTTGACCCGACTGGGCCTACAGTCCTATCCAAACCCTCACCCAGGAGCAGTGGTACCTCAGTATCTCCTGGACCTCTATCGCTTCCACACACAGCAGTACCACCTAGTAGAAGATCCAGATTTCAGCTTTCCTGTGGAGCATGTAGAAGGTGCCAACACTGTTCGCAGCTTCCACCATGCAGGTAAGACTTGTTGGTACATGAAGAGGCCTGATTCATTCTTTTAATTCACTGTTATGTGTGGAAGACTGTTTCACTTGGACTTGAGTCCCTAATTGTCTGAGGCCCGTTTCTGTTTGACCCAAATTTTCTGATCACTCACCTGTGAATAAAGTACTTCAAAGTATTCATTATAGGAAGTTCATCAGGTGAGTCACTTTTAGGATTCTGGACTCAGACTATGGAGTAGGACTATTGACTCAACTCTTAGTTTATAGTTTTGGACTCTGGACCCGACTTGGACGGTGTGGTTGTGATTCCTGACTCGACTCAGACACTACAGCCTAGGCTTATTGACTCGATTCAGAGTCTACATGTTGCGACTCTGGATTTGACTCGGATTCCACAGCTTTACACTTTGGACTCGACTTGGGACTCTGGACTCGATATCCGGCTGGTGTGTAATTAACCCTGAATCTAATGAAACTTTTTTCTTTACTCTCCCGTTGCAGTGTCTTCAGACCTTCACATCCCTGATGAGAAGAGTGACAGGATCCATATAGCTTTTAACCTGTCCTCTATTCCTTCCTACGAGAATGTGGTCTCAGCAGAGCTGCGTTTTCTGCGTGGAGGAACACGCTGGGGTTCAGAGCCTCACACTGTCAGCCTCTATGTCTCTGGTGGAAACATTGAGCCAACACTTCTCCATTCACGACAGTTAGTTAGAGAGCCCTCAGGGTCTTGGGAGGCCTTTCCTCTGAACGCAAAACTGTTTCAGAAGTTGTCTGATAGTGCAGGGAAAGTGGCCTTTATCTTGGAAGTGACCTCAGATAACAGCAGTCACGCTGTGGAGGACATGGACACAGAGGGACACTTGAGAGTGCGTAGGTCTGCAGGTGAAGATGACTACAGCTGGGCACGCCAAAGACCACTACTGGTCACTTACAGCCATGATGGGCGCAGTGAACCATTCATTCCCTTTGGAAAGAAGAAGACCCCCAGGGGTAGGAGGGGCGGTAACAAGGCTAAAAAGCTCAAAGGTCAGGCGTCACAGGTAAGCTGGCGTGATGTGTGGACAGACAAGCGGGTAAAGAGGAATAACGGCGGTCGAGCAGCCAAGCTGAAACGCCTGTCTCGCTCTCGATGCCGCCGCCATCCCCTCTACGTGGACTTCAAAGATGTCGGGTGGAACAAATGGATCGTTGCACCGACTGGTTACGACGCCTTCTTCTGTCTGGGTGAGTGCCGCTTTCCTCTCGCCGACCACATGAACTCGTCCAGCCACGCCATGGTGCAGACACTGCTGAACTCGGTTAATGGAGCCGTGCCACGAGCCTGCTGTGTGCCTACGGCCCTCAGTCCAATCGCGCTCCTTTATCTGGACCAGGAAGATCATGTGGTTCTGAAAAACTATCAGGATATGGTAGTGGAGGGCTGCGGCTGCCGGTAGCAAGGGACGGCCCAAACGGAAAAAAAGCATGAAAACATGGAAGAGCAAGCAGATGAAAAAAGAAATATCACGTAGAGGTCCTTAAAGGAACCTTCAAGGCCTTTCAAACAAGCTCCAAGCTTTAAGTTCCTGTCCAGTTGTGGTGCATTGCTTTGTTCACAGAGCAGCGCAAATCTGATTTATTTCTTAAATCCACGTTTTTAATTCTCAGGGCTAAATATATGTTTGTGCACTCACGACGCGTCACAACGAGTTAATTTTACAAGGCTGTAGCTAATCGCTAATCAAATCACTAATCACTGAGCCTGGGATGTTAATAAATATATGCTGGAGGGACATCCTTCAGAAGTCACATACACACCTTCAAAACACTTACAAACCTGTTCAGTGGGGGTGTGACGCATTACCACTATCCCTATCTGTATTTGACTTTAAACCCAAATGGGTGTGGCCTAATCTTCAAGGTTTATTTTTTTAACATTAGCACTCTGCCCTCAGAAAAACACTGGGACACTGGTGTGTGAGTTGCGGTTCTGACAGTTCCAGTGTGTGTGTGTGTGTGTGTGTGTGTGTGTGTGTGTGTGTGGGACTGTTTTTATAACCGCACTCCCACCCTTAGTATTCTTGTTTGAATCTGCCTGCCATATTTTCTAATCAGGGCTGAGTTTCCCAAAAACTTTGCAAAGTTAACGTTGTCTCCACTGGGAGAGAGAGTGTTCAGTGTGATGCTCCCTCTACCATGTAGAGAGCTTTGTGCTGCGATGTCTCGGGGAAACCCGACCCAGTTTGGTTAATATGAATGAGTGACTGCTGTAAAAGCATCACACAGCACCGCGCGCTCATGTTAATGTTCACGTTAATGTTCGCGTTAATGTTCACGTTAATGTTCGTGTTAATGTTCGTGTTAATGTTCGTGTTAATGTTCGTGTTAATGTATGTGGTCTTTGTTTGTCCTGTGAGGTTTTTGTTGAGATCCCAGTCCTGATACACCTCCTGCTTCACCCAGATGCCCTGTGAACCCTTCTGGTGTCTAAGAGCGCTCTGCAAATGAATAGCACGCCTCCTATGAGGATCTTTGATATCTGTATTTTCGTCTGTTCAGAACATATTTCCTTCTGAACAATGTACTCGTATTCACTTACAACAAACGCTTTAAAAATCTGATTTGAGCTGCTTGTCTGAACAAAGACGGTGTCTCTGTGTGTTCTGCTCACGACTCGTCCAGCTTCCGGTTCTGTTCTGTAAAAATGACTGCAGCTCTAATCGTCTGCGTCGCTGTTCGTCTGCGTCGCTGTGTACTTCCTGTTCCTGTTTCGCACATTCGTTTTCCTCTCACTAGCGTCAGGTCACTTCCTCCGAAACGTGGAGCTTCTCAAGAAAGGACGCTAGACGCTCTGATGGACTTTGAAGCCACGTGTCGAGTTCACGATTCACAAACAATATTCCAGAAGATGTGCGATTACAGAAAAGACTGGAACACAAGCACTTCTCTCCAGAAAATACTCATTTCTGAGTAGCTATCCTTTTGTTAGAATGTGTCTGTGTTATTATTACTATAATAATAATAATAATAATTATAATTATTATTATTATTATTATTATTATTTATGGTGTTATGTTAATTTGCCGAGAAAACGTCACAGTTGCTAAACAAATACTATCTTAAAGTAATTCTAATTTAAGAGAGCATATATATCTATATGTGTATCTATTTAAATAACAAATACATATTTAATCTTGACAAATATTGCAGATCCTCACAAGTACACTGAAGGTCATGTGTTCATTTCTGTGTGAACGTGAGTCATCGAATCATCGTAGTTTCCTGTAACGTCCAGCTGTAAAACAATGACCGAGTTTAACTTCAGCATCACACACGCGTACGCAAATCTGTTCCAGTTGTGTAACAGTCAAACACGTCTCTTCAAATTAAACATCTGTCTTTAAAAAAAAGTGCAGCGTTGTACCAGCGGAAAAAAGTGTAAGATGTTCAGGTCATTAAAATGCTCTGATGATTAACGCTTCACCGCCGCGACGCCTCCGAGCTGCTTTTACACAACCGTCTGTGGAAATGTCTGATGTCTGTCAAAAAATAAACAGAAAACTGATCACACACTAGTGTGTGTCTGTCTGCTGAATATCGTTCCTTTATACAGCTTCTCAAATCCCACGTGGGATTTTTACCCGCAGTCAGTCAGTCGGATTGTGAGGAACTCACACTGCAGCTAGCGAGCTTCCAGAGACTCCTGACTCCTGATCCAACATGACCTCTGCAGACACGCACCTGGGACAGGGTAGGGAAAAAACCTCTGATCAATTTGGTGAAAAGTAGCGATGTTACAGTATTTTATTTTATTTTAAAATCTACTTTTGAAGTGATTTTTCCCGACGTCATCGCTCACGACTTCCACGACAATCTCACAAATGTTTAGTTCGGTTTAGTTTGGTGCTGTTGCTGGAAAACAAGAATATAAAAGGGAACTGGACCTACATTATAGCCTATAATCTGGGTTCTGAACGTTATTAATTCTGCGTGATATTAACGAACAGAATGAGTTAAATGTGTGAATGTTACTGACGTTAACAGCGCATTCATATCGGACTCGGAGATTGTTCATGTGTTAATGCGCTCCATCCTTTTCCTGATGCGTTGAGGAATCGTTCGTCATGATGAGAGTATTAAATACTAGGTGCTTATTTGTGGACCTTTCGAGTAAAGAATTGCTGTTATTATTAACATCAGAGTTTTTATTTACATCCACTCGACGTTTAGAATTCCACTTCACCACCTGCACTTCATTCCTCAGCGGGAAAATAAACGCTGCTCGGGGATTCTCCTCTAACGGTTTGTTTTTGTGCATGTAGAGAACATCTGTTAGCAATGAGTTACACACTGTGTAGGTCGCATGATAGCAGAAAGATGACCTTTGACCCCGTGTGATGTTCTGCAGGTCATGCTGAGGGAGTGAAGGTGATAGTGGTGTCTTATCTTGTCAGGTGTGTGAGTTGGAAAGCACTGGCCTTGACCCAGTCAGATGTACAGAGCACCTTCCCAACACCATAAATCCACCAACGTGGCCGGGTTTCACGCTGCAGCTGCGGAGACGGGGCCGGATTCGGTTCGGCTGAGCTGCGAGGCTCGCGGCGGCTTCATGCGCTCATGACAGTTAGTGTTTAATACCTGACAGTATAGGTGGGGATTTAACTGAAGCCTCACACTCACAGTTATAACTCACGTATTTATATTTACACCACAGCGCTGTTCAGTTCATAAATCAGAAGGTGTTGATGAATTCTCTATAACAGCGGCTCTGACAGTAGCGCAGCTGCACATCACAGTCGTATTTATATTAATGCGCTCGCTCTGATGCGTTATCGTTTCTATAGTAACAGCTCGTTCACAGGGTCGTGTACAGCGGACGCTCCTCATAAACAGATATAAACACATGTAATCGCTGATACAGTTTTCTGTAAGGAAAATGTAACATCTATGGAAGGAGTCTCCAGTGTCAGCGCTTTGTTACACGGTTAAACTCCCATCCATCCTCTACACCGCTTATCCTTCTTCAGGGTCACGGGAGTCACAGGGTCACCCTATCCCAGGGAGCATGGGGCACGAGGCGGGGTACACCCTGGACAGGGTGCCAGTCCATCACAGGGTACAATCACATACACACTCACACACCCATTCATACACTACGGACACTTTAGACACGCCAGATATCAGACTACCATGCGTGTGTTTGGACTGGGGGAGGAAACCGGAGTACCCGGAGGAAACCCCCGCAGCACGGGGAGAACATGCAGACTCCACACACACAGGACCACGGTGGGAATCGAACCCCCGACCCTGGAGGTGTGAGGCAAACGTGCTAACTGCTAAGCCACCGTGCGCCCACGGTTAAACCTACGTATATATAAACTTAACACATAAAAAACACGTATACAGAATGAACTATATAGCTCCGCCCACATATCCCTATTTGGACTCAATGGAACCGAAGATAAAAAGTAAGAGGGGTTTGTTTCTGTGGAAAACTGACGTGTGAGAACGGTGTTAAATCCATTTTCGCTCTGCATCGGAGCGTGTAATGATTGACAGCTTAAAGAACAACCGAAACACCTTTTTCTTCACTTAATCCTCCCTCTGATCTCATACTTCCTGGTCTTTGGAGAATAATACTTCCTGTGTGTTTCATCACGTCAGGATCAGTGTCGTTTTTGACTAATGTACACCTTTCAGCTCCTTTTCTGCCGTTTTAAGCTGCTGTACAATAAAATGCAACAAAAAAATAGCATGAAGTCTTATTAGAGCTTTTTAGCGTCTTAGGTGACCTTTTAAAATATTTTACAATTGCAGCAACACTAAATATTTTATAAGAGCAAACCGAAAGCCAGTTTGCAGAGTGTTGGAGATGGAGTGATGTGTTTCACGGCCTTTCCCGCGCTGCCAGCGTGACTGTGCTTCCCGAGGAAAATCGAAAGACCAGCCATGAACAGTCAGGTTTCTTGGAACGGACGAGACGCAGACTTTATGAAATTCTCATTAAAGGAACGTAGAGAAATATTTCACCTGTCTATGTGGCATGTGACACTAAACACCGGAGTCACCTGTCACTCCGATAAGCATCAGCACTCAAATCTCTCCAAAATCTCACACTGAGATTATATACTGTATATAACCCCTTTATAACACTACACACAACCATGACACCCGCTGTAGCGTAGAGCAGTGCTGAGACACTCATAAACACCACATGATAGAAGCATAATCCCACATAAACATTCATAATATCTTACTCCAGCATGCATGAACAATTCCTGACCGTTCTCATGTCTGCTTCACGAGTTCATTTAAACCGCACTGAGTTAATAACAACTTTATGAACACCGTTTTGACAACATAATAAACAATAATAATAAACACATAAATAAGACTTCATTAACATCTTCATTCCAACAGACTTCATCCCGGGCTATTGACAGTTCTGATGTCTGTTTATAAGATTTGTAAGAATGCTTATAACAGTGCCATATAACATATAATGACAGAGTTGTTTATTTTACCCGCCTTTAGTTTTTATTTAAACGAACCCTTATTAATAAGCGTTGTATGAACACTTATAACAGTGTTATGACACCATAATAAACAAATATAGGAATAAATTCTCTGACATATATCACAAGTGACATAAGCATTTATAAAGTCTTACTAGAAGCCATCATAAATTCTGCTTTAGACAAGTCTTATGCCTATGAGTGTTTATGACAGCGCCACAACACTACTCTCTTCAAGAGTTTATTTAGAAGAACCTGTGTTCATAAGAGTTTTGTGAGCACTTACTGCACTGCTATAATAAACAACTGACACTGTAATAAACAATTCACTATTAGGTATGTTCACTGATTTTAAATTCGAGTTAGTTTGATGATTTCATATGAAGTTCATTAAGCCACAAAGTCAGCTGTCATGTTTGTGTAGGTGTTGAGTAGGTTTGTGTCAGGTGAGAGGATGTTTGTGTAGGTGTTGAGTAGGTTTATGTCAGGTGAGAGGATGTTCGTGTAGGTGTTGAGTAGGTTTGTGTCAGGTGAGAGGATGGGTTTGTGTAGGTGTTGAGTAGGTTTGTGTCAGGTGAGAGGATGTTCGTGTAGGTGTTGAGTAGGTTTATGTCAGGTGAGAGGATGTTCGTGTAGGTGTTGAGTAGGTTTGTGTCAGGTGAGAGGATGTTCGTGTAGGTGTTGAGTAGGTTTGTGTCAGGTGAGAGGATGTTCGTGTAGGTGTTGAGTAGGTTTATGAACACTGCGCATAAGTAAAGCGTGACAGGGTTTTATTCCGGTTCCACAGTTCTGTAATAGGAACAGAACCCCATGAAGAAGTGGAATGTGTTATTCATGTAGTGAAGCATTATTAAGACTTTCTTAACACTTATTAACAAGGCCATATGTATAATGAGCTACAGGAATACTACATTACTTCATTACATTACTACATTAATAACCTGTTATCATGCGTTCATAAGGCATCATGGACATTGTTAAGATCATTTATGAAACGCATTTCTGTTTATTGCAATGTTTATTTTGTATTTATAAATTGTTAACAGGACACATTATAAGTGGTGTTTATAACGCATTACATGACTGATACGAAATACATTCTGCCGCAGTTTATTAGTGCGTTATGTTTACTGATACACGCCCTGGCAGGGCAGGATCGTCCCGAAGTCCTGAAGTGTCCGTTCCTGATCACCTCTCTGGTATAATTCAGTTTTTAAAGAAAATATTAAAACAGGTTCCCAGATTCTGAACTCAGCTTATGATATATCATGCGAGCAATTCATAATGCATAATAACGATAGACAGAAAGGGGAGTGCATGTTCACCAATAATGATACGTGTGTGTAAGACCGTATGAATGCTTCCTAACACGATGTGAATATTTTCACAGTTGATTATATCGTAACTCTGACGTTCATAGGGCGTGTTACAGCAGTAATGAACAGTAAGGAACATGAATGGGACGTAGATGACATGACGCACGGTGACACACAGAGACCACGCCCCACTCCTCTGTCTCGCTCTCTTTCAGCTGCCTGCCATGAAGAATGATGTTTATACAGGTGGATTATCATGCAGATGCTGGAAACCACATTCTCTCTTTTCCTTTTTTTCTCCTCGTCTTTCCATCGCTCTCGTTCTCTCGTTCTTAACGTCTCTCTCAGAAGCAGCCTGGTTTATACAGCTGTAATGAGGGAGACGGCGGTGTACAGGTTTGTGCCAGGTCCAGCGTGAGCTCGTTAACTGGATTTTAACGGCCAGGCTGAGCCTC
>NC_071284.1:395000-407500 GCF_001660625.3 Ictalurus punctatus
ATAAATATATTAATTTTTATTTGATGTACATAAATAATTAAACAAATAAATGTCCAAATTATTTCTTTTCTCTTCCCAGAGATCCGGTCACCTGTCTCTCTGACGAACACACAGAGTGCTAAACTGCAGAAACTTCAAAATAAAATGGTAAATGGTGCACTTAGGTGCACGCTTTTATCCAAAGCACTTTACACTGTGTCTCTTTCACCCATTCACACACACACTCACACACACACACACCAGTGGTAGCAGAGCTGCCATGCAAGGCGCTAACTTGCCATCGGGAGCAACTTGGGGTTCAGTGTCTTGCCCAAGGACACTTGGGCATGTGGAGTCATGTGGAGTCATGTGGAGTCATGTGGAGTCACGTGGAGTCACGTGGAGTCATGTGGGTCGGGAATCGAACCGCCAACCCTACGATTAGTGGACGACCCGCTCTACCACCTGATCCACAGCCACCCCACTTCACACTAGACCCAAAAGTTCTAGCTTGGAGAATTAATTCTAATAAGATGTGAATTCAGATTACTCGTTCATGCTCAATCGCTGTAAGCTTTTAATAAAATGTTTATTGCACAATATCACAACTCATAACTGAATTATTCTTCATTTTCAGATCAGAGATTATATAACAATATACAGACTCAGATTCATCCGAGTCTCTTTTTATTTCCCAGAAGGAAAAGTTCCTCAGACAGGACGCAGCTCTCAGAGCAGAGACGTGGCTGGGGATTAATAAAAGCAGAGGAAACAGAAGGTTGATAAATAACTCCAGAAGAAACAGCCTGTGTTAGTGCTTTCAGTCTGACAATTAAATATTTAGATGCGTTTCTCTTCACACTAATGAAATAAACCCTGAAATCCCTGAAAATCTACATTAGTTCTGTCCATAAAATGTCCAAATGTTGTGTGTAAAATGTTTTTTAAAGGATTTGTAACAAAACAAAACAAAAAAATAATGAAAATGTGCTCACAGGAAACACACTTTCACACATTAACTGTCCAATGTCTGAAACAGCAAGGGTTTTATCTTTACCACAATGACCTGCTGCCCCCTACTGGTGATGGCGTAGAGGTAGCGGTGGAAGAAATAATAATAATAATAATAATAATTATTATTATTATTATTATTATTATTATTATTATTATTAACTTCCATTCCATCCTTACTGTTTCCTCCACTGGTGTCAGACATAGTCAACCATTTCCACAAAAAACCTATGGACACGTATAACACACACATACACACACACACACACACACACACACACACACACACACACACACACAAACACACACGAGAATGGGTTTCAGCTGTATATTTACAGTAATATTTACAATCATCTGAACTTCACTTTACATTAAAAGGAGTATTATAAGATTAACTGTATTTTCAGGTTTTGAGTGTAGCTGAAGAATATGTTGTCGGGTTGTTAGTCCTTGATAAGACCGTAACGTCTCTGAGGTTCTGCCCTTAACAGCTTTTCATTTTCCCAGGGACAAAACTGAAGTAAAAAACCGTCACCTCCTCTATATCAGATTGTCTGAGTCACTGTCAAAGGATTCCGTCTCCTACAGTTTTCTCTCTCATGACCTTGAATATTGTTAATAGAATAGAATAGAATAGAACAGAATAGATGTGCAGGAATTAATATATTTGGGTCATCTTGTGATGAGTATATAAGGACACAGATTGACGGGGTTGAACAGAGAGCTTCATCCACAAATTGAGCTCCTGCTTCCCCACCACACCAGTACAACCCAGTACAGAGACTGTACCACTCACCACAACCCAGTACAGAGACTGTACCACTCACCACAACCCAGTACAGAGACTGTACCACTCACCACAACCCAGTACAGAGACTGTACCACTCACCACAGACCAGTACAGAGACTGTACCACTCACCACAGACCAGTACAGAGACTGTACCACTCACCACAGACCAGTACAGAGACTGTACCATTCACCACAGACCAATACAGAGACTGTACCACTCACCACAACCCAGTACAGAGACTGTACCACTCACCACAGACCAGTACAGAGACTGTACCACTCACCACAACCCAGTACAGAGACTGTACCACTCACCACAGACCAGTACAGAGACTGTACCACTCACCACAACCCAGTACAGAGACTGTACCACTCACCACAGACCAGTACAGAGACTGTACCACTCACCACAACCCAGTACAGAGACTGTACCACTCACCACAACCCAGTACAGACCA
The DNA here is from genome assembly GCF_001660625.3 of Ictalurus punctatus. Taxonomy (NCBI): domain Eukaryota; kingdom Metazoa; phylum Chordata; class Actinopteri; order Siluriformes; family Ictaluridae; genus Ictalurus; species Ictalurus punctatus. The sequence continues at coordinate 397,240 of NC_071284.1, forward strand.
GTACAACCCAATACAGCCCAGTACAGAGACTGTACCACTTTTTGTCAATCTCATATTTTTCTCTTTCCCTCACTCATGAATCATCTCACTCTTTTCTGGAAGTGAACCAGGCCTTGGACTTGGAGATGCTGATTTTTATCCCAGTTGCTTCACATTGATCAGTGATGTGTTTAAAGCCAAGAATGCAGACACACTCACTGCATAAAACAGTCTGTCTAACACTGCCCATCACTTGCCTGCTGCCTGACTGACATTACACCTTCCCTTCACCTTCATCATTCAGCATGGCTCCATGTCACCGTTTCAGGCTGAGCCTTACCGGGCAGCGTGGGTGGCCCAGTCATCAGATCAGGTACACTTGGTCTTATTTGTGTCTTTCCTGGGGGTATTTAAGATCGCTCTTTGTCTAACCTCTTCCTCATGTCTGTTCACCAAGCGTGCGTGTCCAAACTGGTCACAAAGTACACAAACCCATTCACCATAACGTCTCAATCCACAAAGGGGCAAAAATAAATATATAAAATTAAAATATAAAGAAATTAGGATTCCGACTTCAGTACCAAAGAGACTTGCACCAACAAAGACCAGCACTGCAATGAACAACAACAACAGCAGCAACAGCAACAACAACAACAGCAACAGCAATAATACAAATGAAAAGTGTATATAGAGTGATATAATTAACATATGAATGTTCATATGTTCCTCATGCATGTAAATAACAATAGTTTAGACTAAAATGTAAAAAAAAAAAAAAAAAAAAAAAAAAAACCAGACAAAAATGTTTATCAATTTGTCTTAATCATACTTCGTCTGTGTGTTTATAGGTGTTTTTAATTAATTTACTTTTTCCATTTGAATAATTGGAGTGCACAAAATACCTATCTATCTGTCCGTCTATCTATCTGTCTATCTATCTGTCTATCTATCCATCTATCTATCTATCTGTCTGTCTGTCTATCTATCTATCTATCTATCTGTCCGTCTGTCCGTCTGTTAATAATTCATAGTTTTCTGTTTAGAACACATCAGCGTTGTTGTAACGTAACATAAACATCGGAAGATCACTTCATACATGATTCGCCAATTAAGAAAATCCGTGTGTTTTTATTTACACTACAATTATTTTAAAAAATGTATATCAACATTATTATCACAATCCAAAGATATCCTGTTTTTATCGTCGTGAATTCTATCGCGTCGTGTAATTATTTATTTATATTAACTGACAAAATCCTGTTTGAGGCGCGAATGTGCTGATCTGAATTCTTCACACGGCCGCTGTGATGACGTTTCGGCAACTGAACAACAAACAGTGTTTGGGTTTAATCCAAAATGGCGGAGCGGTCTGACACAAGGGCACTAGCTACGATACAGAAAACTCGCCCTAGATAGTGCGCTTATCTAGTGAGTGTGGATGTATTCGGGATGCCTGGCTGGACTTGAGTAAGCAGGACAGGTAGAATTTGTTCTGTCCGTGTCGTTAGCTTCGTGTGTTGTGTTCCGTGTGTGAGTTTAAACCGATATTTAACCCGGGTTTCATTCTAAATGAAGGGGATTGAGCGCTAGTGGGTGTTTATGTTGAAAGGCGGTGATTATAGTTGAGGTTTGGAGGTGAGCGTGTTGAGCTAGCAGGCTATAAACGTTAGCAGCGCTGCTGGAGGAGCGAGCTTATGACGCCCGTGTTTTTCTGTCCGCGATGCGCCGCGGCTCTGCGGAGACAAAGTGCACATTTATAAAGACTTTATAACGGGATCTGCGTGTGGAGGTCTACATCCCGGAGTGTGCGTGAATACACTCCTCACCGTGCCGGCAGTCTGGGCCTGAAAGAGCCGCTTATTCAGTACTTTCCATGTAAATGAAGTGGTGTTAGCTGTGAGGAGATCACCTTCTGAAAACAGCAGCACAATGCTGTCCTGCTTCTCTCTCTCAGCACCTCGGTTCTTCTGAACACTGATCCGTGCAGTCCAGGTCGCACCTGCTCACACATCTCAGCTGTGTTTAGATTCACTTTATGTATAGATAGATAGATAGACAGATAGACAGATGTATCTGATTGTAGCATAAGCGTGCTTTTAAAAAATTCTAAATCGCGGTTATTGTCATTATTATTATTATTATTATTATTATTATTATTATTGCACCCGACAAATAGAAAATGTTCACATACTACTGAATTTATCTGGAAAATACATTTGTAAATTTTCGGGTTTGGCTCAGAACTGGCTTTAAATAGTTCTCAAATCGATATCTGTTAAAAACCAGAGCATCCGTCAGTGATCTTTGTGTATTTTTGGAAATACGCAGAGCGCAGTAACCTTTGACCTGCGAGTGTGACGTCAAATCAGGGACGTTTGCAGCACTTTAAAAAATAAATGAATACGTAAATAAATACATTAATAACCCATGTTCCAGATAAGGATCCGATCTGGTGTGTGTGTGTGTGTGTGTGAGCGAGAGAGAGGAGAATGACTGAAGAGGGAATGAAGCTGACTGCAGGATTTGCACCGTGTTGTTAGGGTTCCTGTTTGGAGCACTGAGAAGTTTTGAAGTTTTCCTCTAGTTGAGAAACGTGAGTTTATTGTATCAGTTATTGGACGGCGTTGTGAAGTAGTAGTCGGTGTCGGGTCTGTGCTGAGGCGTTCATGACACGAGAAGATGAACGGTGACAATCCAGCACTAGATTTATGCAATGCCAGAATGAAAGCGTCTGATGATGACCACACCACGGCGCTCATCTCCGAGGAACTCGTCCTCCGGAATAGCATCAAGTTCATAGATAAGGATGTGGTAGCTCCGGGATCGGGACACAAGGATAAGAACGATGGAACCGTCCTTTCGGTGGCGTTGCACGTTCCTGAAGAGAGTAGCACGCAGGATCTGGAATGCCGCTTTTCCACCGGAAGTGCGAATGACGATGAGGACATGGACATCGGTGTGGATTTGAGCTTGGACGAAAGTGGAGTTTTGGAGTCGGACCCGGTGACGGCACTCGAGGAGAGCGGCAGGGTGGGTTCTGTAGCGTCTGAAACGGATAAGGACTCGGACAAGCCTTCAGAATCCGATCCTTCGAGTTCGACCGACGGCGAGGCCCCGTCTCCGTCCCCGTCCGCAGCCCTTCAGGAAGGAGCTGGACACAGACACGTTGCCAAGAGGGTCACGTTTCCCTCAGATGAGGACATTGTGTCCGGGTCGGTGGAACCGAAGGACCCGTGGAGACACGGTGAGTTCACGTTATTGTTTTATATTTCTCTCTCTCTCTCTCTCTCACACACACACACACACACACACACACACACACACACACACACACACACACACACACGCTGCAGGTGAGCCGAGCTCCTCTCTGTTTAGGAAACACACCTGAGCTGTTGGGAAACGTGATGTTTCGGATTAATGTCTCGTCTCGTTCAGCTCGCACTTCTACGCCTCTCAATTGTGTTCAAGGATCATTTAACTCTCACAGCAAAATACACTTCAGCAGATGCCAAGCCGTGAAAACATCTCGTGTTACCTGTCCTGAAGAGAGAGAGAGAGAGAGAGAGAGAGAGAAGGAGAGAGAGAGAGAAAAGCTGCTCTCTTCTTTTTTCCTCTGTGTGATCACTGAATGGGGCTTTTTTTTGAGACTGCTCCAACTCTGTGTTTCTCCTCAAACTCCTCCTGATCTCACACTCTTAATCTCACACTCCTCCTGATCTCACACTCATGATCTCACACTCCTCCTGATCCCACACTCCTCCTGATCTCACACTCGTGATCTCACACTCCTCCTGATCTCACACTCGTGATCTCACACTCCTCCTGATCTCACACTCGTAATCTCACACTCCTCCTGATCCCACACTCCTCCTGACCTCACACTCCTCCTGATCTCACACTCGTGATCTCACACTCGTGATCTCACACTCCTCCTGATCTCACACTCGTAATCTCACACTCCTCCTGATCTCACACTCGTAATCTCACACTCCTCCTGATCCCACACTCCTCCTGACCTCACACTCCTCCTGATCTCACACTCCTCCTGATCTCACACTCGTGATCTCACACTCCTCCTGATCTCACACTCGTGATCTCACACTCCTCCTGATCTCACACTCGTGATCTCACACTCCTCCTGATCTCACACTCCTCCTGATCTCACACTCGTGATCTCACACTCCTCCTGATCTCACACTCCTCCTGATCTCACACTCCTCCTGATCTCACACTCGTGATCTCACACCGTTCCTGATCCCACACTCCTCCTGACCTCACACTCCTCCTGATCTCACACTCGTGATCTCACACTCCTCCTGATCTCACACTCCTCCTGATCTCACACTCCTCTTGATCTCACACTCCTCCTGATCTCACACTCCTCCTGATCTCACACTCGTAATCTCACACTCCTCCTGATCTCACACTCCTCCACAGCGTGCTGAGTATATTATTTATTTATCTATATTACTTATCTTAAGTTCTGATTTATATATGTTTACATTTTTCCCTTTAAGAACCGACTTTCTCAATTCTTCTATCTTAATCTGATTTGGGGGTGGAGCTATCTATCTATCTATCTATATTTCTATCTGTCTATATATGAGGTGAGTTTGTGATGTAACAACATGGCTTTGAACCAATCATGTCAAATATGCAAATTATTATCGGATAATAATTCTGTACACAAACCTTCAGCCACAGAACATATTTAGATTCAGAAGAGACGGTGGTTGTCATGGTAACGCTAGTTAAATAAATAAATCTGTGCGAACATGAGGATGAAAATGAGACTCTTGATACTGAAGTCACACTGGTGAGCTAGTTTGCTAGCTGCTAACTAGCTAATGTAGCTAATGTTAGTTAAACTGTTGGAGATGGCTGTAGGATGTGGGAGGCGGTCCCTATTGTCTGATTTGCATATGTATGCATATTCATGGTTCCCAGTGTTTCCCGATGTTCCTCAGATGTTTTTAGTTCATCTCTCGAGCTTTAAAACATTCAACTTATAAACTTATTTCTTATAAATGAGATGTTTGAGTGTTTTAAAGATCAGATCATGAGAATTTAGTGCATTTGATCGGTCGCTTTGAGAGAAATAAACTCGCAGTTTAAACGTCATGAACAAAACCAGGGAGAAGAAATTCATGTCTAGACTTAACGTTAGCGTATTATAGCATGTTTCTGTCTTTCTGAAGTGACGTGATGACAGATGAGGCGAGTGTGAGGCGCGACCTGACGTCTTTCTCCCTCTGTACATATAAAACACTCACCTGAGACTCACCTGAGTGCGCCGAGCCACGCTGTAGGAGAATTAATTATTCATAAATTCACCAGTTTACAGACAACGCTGCGTAACGTCGGTGCGTTTAAACCCAGAGCTGATAAACACCATGAACCTGTGCTTGTCAGTTCTGACTTCTGGATTGTGATTGGTCAGAAGGTGTTGATTCGTTTTCTGTAACTGTGTGTGTGTGTGTGTATAAATCACACACAGAGATGGGCGTGTCCTCACCGTGTACACACTCATCACACTACACACTCCATGTGCACTACACTCACCTCACTTTAACACACAGATAGTTTTGATCGTATTATAAGTGCTTCTTGTTGTAGTGGGCGTGGCTATGCTTGATCATTAGTAGGTCACATGACCAGGACATGTCTGTACTCAGTACCTGTGCGAGGAGCTCAGTAACTTCCCTCTAAAGCCATGGAACTCGTCACGTCCTTTAAACATCATCTGCATTTTATCATCGTGTGTTTTGAAACTTTTGGTTTAGAGAGAAAAGAGCGAATGTGTGTATTACATTACACACACACGGAAAACTAATCCCGTCTGAGTAGGGCTTTAGAGAACACATCACGATGATGTGTGAAGAATTTGGTGAGGATTGGACAAAATTTGGAGGAGGAGCAAAAATGGCAGTTAGATGTGAGCATTTTAAGCATGTTATTGTAACTTTTGACCAGTAGGTGGTGCTGTCACAAAATGTGTTGCATAGCCTCAGGTTATGGTCCTGAGCATGCCTACCAAGTTTTGTGTCAGTCATTGCTGACGTACAGCCTCACTTCCTGTTTGGCGGCTTTCCTGTCAGACTTGTTGACCCATCATGGACGAACCATTTGGAGTATTCCAGAGTCTTCTGGTAATGTTTCGGAGGCTTACTCTGAAGATGTTCGGAGCTAAATTTGGTGAAATTTGGACATAATTTGTAGGTGGAGTAGCGAAAAAACAGTTTTTAACAAAATCCAAGATGGCCGAAATGTAATTAGGCGGAAATTGATGTCCATTGAACTGATCTAAGGAGTCTGACGTTGACATTTTGGCCACATGGGTCAAAGGTTATGGGCCTAGATATACTTTGTGTTCAGTACTTTTCTCCCGTGTCGTTCCACTTTATGACAACTTTATTAACTCCAGACTTCTGGAGATATAAAGAAACATAAAGTCCATAAGACTTTGTTTCTTTATATCTCCAGAAGTCTGGAGTTAACACTGAAGTCTGGTGAAGAGTCCATGTGAATAAGCTCGTTAGAGATAGATTTACTGAAATAAATGAAGTGTTCAGTGCGTATTTCCCCCACTGTATAACATCGTTCTGGTTTTATTACTGATACAGAACCTCTAACCTCTGCTCCTGACCCTGGACGTGATCCTTACACTTTCCGCTCTTTATCACAGATTCAGAACCTGAATGAAGTTTAAAGTTTTTAATCCTGATCCAATTCCAGTGCAGGAAGTTTTTTAGGGAAAAAAACCTCCCTGCTTTTGTAATTTAATATAACCCGAGGCACTGTGTGGTTTATTTATGCTGACTCATTGTCTCTCACTCTCTCTCTCTCACTCACACACACACACACACACACTCGCAGGAACAGGATGTTTTCCGTGTGTTATCACGTCAGTACCCTCGGCCTGTACTCGAGCTTCACTGCGGGACGTGACGAGAGGACGTGAAATTCCACCGCGGACTCTGCACTTTAAAATAAAGATGAACTCTGCGGGGTTTACGCTGAATTCTGTGAATGTTGTTTGAGTTATTGGGTTTTTCTCTCCGTGTACTGCGCTGGTTCCCGCTCGGTTCTGCAGAAGCATGTGTGAGAACGGTTGAAGTGTGTTGATATTAAAGTTGAAGCCCGAGGTTGGTCAGATGACCCTGTTGGAACTGTGTTTGTGTCACGTGTTCAGGATACAGACGGTTTGTTTGTGGAATGAGGTCAGATCTTATCTCCACGCACCAGCTCGCTGTATTTACAGATTCACACACCGCTCGGAGAGACTCGCATTTTATTTACAGCTCTTTCCTGTGTCCATCTCTGCCTCGCTCTCATGATGATCTCGAGATACGTGTCCTTCTGTCGAGACGAAGATGTAACAAGTTCCACATTTACCTCTCAGAAACTTCTTCCTCTGTTCACGTTGGCGGGTGAAAAGCCTCCCATGTCACTTAAAGTTTGTCTCTTGTGGGCGTGTACCGACTGTTACCGTTGTCTCTTGTGGGCGTGTACCGACTGTTACCGTTGTCTCTTGTGGGCGTGTACCGACTGTTACCGTTGTCTCTTGTGGGCGTGTACCGACTGTTACCGTTGTCTCTTGTGGGCGTGTACCGACTGTTACCGTTGTCTCTTGTGGGCGTGTACCGACTGTTACCGTTGTCTCTTGTGGGCGTGTACCGACTGTTACCGTTGTCTCTTGTGGGCGTGTACCGACTGTTACCGTTGTCTCTTGTGGGCGTGTACCGACTGTTACCGTTGTCTCTTGTGGGCGTGTACCGACTGTTACCGTTGTCTCTTGTGGGCGTGTACCACACTTGTGTGTTTTTATTAGGATTTTGTGTCAGACAGTAAATGGAAACTAGCTGAACTAAAGTTAAATGTAACTGTAAATGGATAAAAAGTAAGCTGTCATTCTTTAATAAATAAATATAGTTGTAAACTGCTGTGGTAGAAGAGGAATAAGAGTCAGTTTTGTGTTGGTGTAGTTTACTGATCTAAACCTGTTAGTGTTTTAGTCTGAAAGACAGACAGGAAGTTAATTGACATCTGTATTTAGTGTTAATAAAGCAGTGTGATTAATATTATTATTATTATTATTATCACTGTGATTATTATTATTATTATTATTATTACAGTGATTATTATTGTGATTATTATTGTTATTGTGGTTATTACTATTATTATTATTATTATTATTATTGTGATTATTATTATTATTATTATTATTGTGATTATTATTATTATTATTATTATTATTATTACTGTGATTATTATTGTGATTATTATTGTTATTGTGGTTATTACTATTATTATTATTATTATTATTATTATTACTGTGATTATTATTACACTACTGCTATGTTTATGGTAAAAATGACCGTAGTGCTGGTTTTATCTCCTCGTTTTTAACTCCGCTCTCGCACTCTTATGCAGCTACTGCAATTTAAAAATGAGATCTCGGCACTATGCAATAAAATTTATATTTCCTACTATTATTTTTCTCTGGTTAAAGCAGAAAGATTGTGAGGATGATTGGCACAAAATTGTGTGTGTGTGTGTGTGTGTGTGTGTGTGTGTGTGTTTCCTGTATCGTCGTTATCTGAATAATAATCTTTTATTATCTTTTATTTAACGATAAAAACTGGTCCAGGGCTTTAGACAGTAAAAAAAAAACCCACCTGTTCAACCGGAACCACCTCAAAGCACACACACACACACACACACACACACACACACACACACACACACACACACACACACTCACAATAAAAGCCACAGTGTCTCTATTTATAGCTGAGTTTAGAAGCTGGAGACTTTTCTTTGTGTCACGTTGTTTGCGGTTTATTTCAGGTCGTCTGTCTGTCTCTGTCAGACACTGAGAGAGAGAGAGGCACGCACGCACACACATGCACACACATGCACACACACGCACACACATGCACACACACATGCACACACACATGCACACACACACACACGCACACACACGCACACACATGCACACACACATGCACACACATGCACACACATGCACACACATGCGCACGCACATACATATATATATATATATACACACACAAACACACTCACATACATACACACAAACACACTCACATACATGTTTATAATAATTAGTTGTTATATTTTGCACCACAGTGCTGTTAGAGTTCTGATTGGATAGAAGTGTTGATTAAACATCTGTAAGTTAAAGAAAATACGAAAGCCAATAGAAAGTAAGTGGGCGGGACTGTGGTCTGTAAAAGAAAAAGGGGGCGGAGCCACTTATTATTTCATTAAAGTTTTCATCTGACTGTTTCTTGCAGTTCTCTTGGGGTTTCTTGGCACTCATCAGAAACATTTTCAGGATTTTCTTGTTGCCATGTCTGACTCTCAGTCTGATTCTCAGTCTGATTCTCAGTCTGATTCTCAGGGTGTGAATTCAGCATGAAGTGAATTTGCTCAGAAATTAAGGATGTGATAAAGCATCCAGATTAGTTCCTGTAACACTTACATACAGTAAAAACATGCAGTAAACACACACAGAGTAAGCTGTGTGTGTGTGTGTGTGTGTGTGTGTGTGTGTGTGTGTGTGTGAGAGAGAGAGAGAGAGAGAGAGAGAGAGAGAGAGTCAGTTGGGATTCCCATCCGAGTCTGTGTGTTTGTGGGAATGTTTACCAAATGCCAAGGATCTGTAAACACTCTCCAAGCTAATTCTTTTCCAAGGACATGGTGTGACATGGGGTGGGGGGGGCTGTTGCTGCGGGGGAGTTGGGGGGGGGGGGGGGGGGGGGGGTTCGAGTCTGCAGCAGTTCGGGGTTCAGAAGCTGCAGTAAATTACAGAGGGAGTAAACTGGAATCCTGAGGAAGGTAAACACAAGCAGGACATGAAACACACTTGTGTAAGCCCAGCGATTTATTACACAATCAGAGTAGAGAGAACCGATCCACCCGAAAGAGACGGAGCTCTCTCCCAAACTCGGACCGTCCCTGTGTTTCAGAGCGCTCAGGAACGAGCGTCAGTGACTTTCCTCACACACGTGCTGGAGATCAGACTTTGAAGCCAGTCGCGGAGTGAAAACAGAGCAATTATCTGAGATTAGGTTTTAATCTGTGTGTAAATGCAACGAATTCAAGAGCGCACGCACACACACACACGCACGCACGCACACGCACACACACACACACAGAGGAATGTGGTTTTAACTCTGTACACAAGTGTGCGTACACGTGCAGGAAAAGGGAAGAAGGGAACTGAGCTCTGAAGTGTTCTCTGAGAGCT
>NC_071284.1:412500-435000 GCF_001660625.3 Ictalurus punctatus
GTGTGTGTGTGTGTGTGTGTGTGTGTGTGTGTGTGAGAGAGAGAGAGAGAGAGATGGCAGTGTTCATCACTCAGTTGTGGAAAGAAACATCAGTCTGTTAAAGCTCCCAAGCGGCTCGTGGTAAATTTCCACTGGGATCCTGAGGGTAGAAAATAGTGAGCCATTAGAGCCTGTGTGTGTGTGTGTGTGTGTGTGTGTGTGTGTGTGTGTGTGTGTGCGTGCGTTTTCCATGCTTGTTTACTTTTGGGGGGGGGGGTTCCTCCCACCATCTTAATCACTTAGTCACCAGTGGAAAAATGACTTCATGAAGGTAGCTCTGCTGGAAGTCTGTGGGTGAGAGAGAGTGCACACACACACACACACACACACACACACACACACACTTGTCTAAATGCTCACTTTATTTCTCCTCCTCAGGTCTGTGCTCATATCTAATCACACCCATAACCTGTCTGATCACTCGAAGCTTTAACTCTGGAGCGTCTTTGCAGACCCAGATCCAGGGTTCGGTCGAGTGTGACAGCTGTTTTCACACCCGGGTGTGGTCTAGGAAACAACCTCCGCTCCACCTGAACATTCATTTCAGGTTTTCTCTTACTGACGGTGTGAAAGTGACACACTCCCGTTGCTGCTTTCAAATAACGCGAAACGTTCTAATACCTTATCGTTTCTATGGTAACGGCTCGTTCACAGGCAGGTGTACAGCGCACGCTCCACATAAACTTTAAAAAATCGTCACTATGGTGAAGTTTAGTGTAAGGAGACATTTATGTAACGTATGGAAGGAGTCTCCAGTGTCAGCGCTGTGTAACACTCAGAGGTGAAGCTGTGACTTTCAGTTTTCCACATCTTCAGGACAGAGAGAGAGAGAGAGAATAGAGAGAGATGGAATAGAGAGAGCGGGAATAAGGAGAGAGGGAATAAGGAGAGAGGGAATAGAGAGCGAGGGAATAGAGAGCGAGGGAATAGAGAGCGAGGGAATAGAGAGCGAGGGAATAGAGAGCGAGGGAATAGAGAGCGAGGGAATAGAGAGCGAGAGCGAGGGAATAGAGAGCGAGGGAATAGAGAGAGAGAGTAGAGAGTGAGAGAGAGATAATAGAGAGAGGGATGGAGTAGAGAGTGAGAGAGAGATAATAGAGAGAGGGATGGAGTAGAGAGTGAGGGAGAGATAATAGAGAGAGGGATGGAGTAGAGAGTGAGAGAGAGATAATAGAGAGAGGGATGGAGTAGAGAGTGAGAGAGAGATAATAGAGAGAGGGATGGAGTAGAGAGTGAGAGAGAGATAATAGAGAGAGGGATGGAGTAGAGAGTGAGAGAGAGATAATAGAGAGAGGGATGGAGTAGAGAGTGAGAGAGAGATAATAGAGAGAGGGATGGAGTAGAGAGTGAGAGAGAGATAATAGAGAGAGGGATGGAGTAGAGAGTGAGAGAGAGATAATAGAGAGAGGGATGGTGGGGGAGAGTGAGAGAGAGATAATAGAGAGAGGGATGGAGTAGAGAGTGAGAGAGAGATAATAGAGAGAGGGATGGAGTAGAGAGTGAGAGAGAGATAATAGAGAGAGGGATGGAGTAGAGAGTGAGAGAGAGATAATAGAGAGAGGGATGGTGAGGGAGAGAGTGTTCCTAGCTGCTATAATGTAAGTGAGAACAGGAACTAATTTGTGTCCTGAACATTAAATGTAACTATAAAGGGATAAAAGTATGTCGTGTCGTCCTGTGATACATTAATAATAGTAATGTGGGTGAGTCGTTGTGGTGTAAGAGGAATAAAACACTCGGGGACGCGCTGTTAGAGGAAAATAATCATCTTCAGGGAGGTAACAGTGACTCTCTCCACCCCGGGTGATTATTTGTGTATTTGGATTTACACACCGCTACACACACTCTAGTCTTTACTGCATGAACTGATGAGGTTTGTGTTTGACCAATCAGCAACAGTCAGTACAGAAAGCCCCGCCTCCAGTAGTTCCTGGTGTGACTAAACTGTAGGGTTCCTGTGTGGAGTTCACACACCTCCTGCTAACGCTGATGCTCTGCTGTAGATTTCTGGAGGTTATCAGCCTCAGATTTTTTGGCGTCAGTAACATCGAGACGCTCGCCCTGAGGAGAGTCTCAGCCCTCTGTCTCTCTCTCTCTCTCACACACACACACACACACACACACACACACACACAGATATATACACACACAGACACACACAGATATATATACACACAGACAGGCACACACACACACCAGGTTAATGAGGCACTGCAGCTACATGTAGGTTGGGAGGGGCTGATGATTCAGTGCGCCCCCTGTGGGCCGAAGGTGGAAGATTTGCATGGATTTTCACTGCACATTAAAAAGAAGACTGTGTGTGTGTGTGTGTGTGTGTGAGAGAGAGAGAGAGAGAGAGAGAGAGAGAGAGAGAGAGAGAGATGGAGCTGTGAGCCGTTTTAATCTCATCACCACCTGAACACACAAACCCTGCATTCACGTCTGGAGATGTTTCACATTCAGCATGTTGAAGCATGAACACAATTTACACACTCCCAAATGTACCAGCTACACACACACACAGACACACAGACACACACACACTCTTGACAGACGGATTTTATGTTGTCTGTTCGTCGTCATGGTTTCACTCTTAAGCTGAATTGTTAGAATTCCGAGCGTCCCTCATCCTCTGGGTTTATTTTGCAGGACTTGACAGACCTGACTCAGCGCAACGACTGCCTGGATCTGAAGGGTGAGACGTAATTCAGCTCTCTCTCACACACACACACACACACACACACACACACACACACTGGGATTTGTGTTAATCTTCTCATGTTGAGTGAGGAATGTCACAGGGCCAATAATTTACCAACAGAATTGGGGGCGGGGCTAAGAGCTGTGTTCACTACTGATTGGCTGAGATTTGGACTGAACAAAATAAACCTTTTTAAACCAGTTATTTTCATATAAATATCGTTCATATTACAGAAACGTAGGAGATTATAACCCCACCCTGATCATCTGATCCATCTGCTTGAATATTTAACTCATCATGTAAATATTTGATTATCTAACTGATTATAATGTAATTGACTATCTGGGGTGTGTGTGTGTGTGTGTGTGTGCGCGCGCAGGAGAGAAGTTGGACTACCGGGCGTGTGAGTCTCTGGAGGAGATTTTTAAGCGAGTGCAGTTTAAAGTTGTGGATCTCGAACACACTAACCTGGATGAAGATGTGAGTTCTCCTTCCATCCCACACGTTGTCATTTATTTTATTGCTCTAACCGTATTCAGTGTTCAGTACTGTTCTGAGATCAGACACAATCAGACACTCGCGGGAGCCGATGTGTTTCATTTCATACATTTTTCAAAAATCTCAAATTAATATTGCAGAATAATTATAATGTATAATTACAGCGTCTCAGACTTTAATCTACAAACATTAATAACCAGAGAAATATACGTTCAAACAAAAGTGTTTTTATCATCATAACACGTTATAACCGAGAGAAACAGAGTGAGAGAGAGAGAAACAGAGTGAGAGAGAGAGAAACAGAGTGAGAGAGAGAGAAACAGAGTGAGTGAGAGAGAAACAGAGTGAGAGAGAGAGAAACAGAGTGAGAGAGAGAGAAACAGAGTGAGAGAGAGAGAAACAGAGTGAGAGAGAGAGAAACAGAGTGAGAGAGAGAGAAACAGAGAGAGAGAGAGAAACAGAGTGAGAGAGAGAGAAACAGAGTGAGAGAGAGAGAAACAGAGTGAGAGAGAGAAACAGAGAGAGAGAGAGAACAGAGTGAGAGAGAGAGAAACAGAGAGAGAGAGAGAGACAGAGAGAGAGAGAGAGAAACAGAGTGAGAGAGAGAGACAGAGAGAGAGAGACAGAGTGAGAGAGAAACAGTGAGAGAGAGAGAGAGAGAAACAGAGAGAGAGAGAAACAGAGAGAGAGAGAAACAGAGAGAGAGAGAGAAACCGAGTGAGAGAGAGAGAACAGAGAGAGAGAGAGACAGTGAGAGAGAGAGAGAGAGAGAGAGAAACAGAGAGAGACAGTGAGAGAGAGAGAGAAACAGAGAGAGAGAGAAACAGAGTGAGAGAGAGAAACAGAGTGAGAGAGAGAGAACAGAGAGAGAGAGAGAGACAGTGTGAGAGAGAGAGAGAGAGAGAGAGAGAGACAGTGAGAGAGAGAGAGAAACAGAGTGAGAGAGAGAGAACAGAGTGAGAGAGAGAGACAGTGAGAGAGAGAGAGAGAGAGAGAGAGAGAGAAACAGAGTGAGAGAGAGAAACAGGATCTGTATTAAATGCAGTGAGACAGATGCGCATCTGGGATTAACATCTTATTTTGTTTCTGATCACTGCAGCAGGATTAAGATTCAGAGCAGCACACACACACACACACACACACACACACACACACACACACACACACACACACACCCCTCCCTCAGCAGATGGATGAAGAGTTAAAAGCTCGGATCCCGGGATGTGTACAGAGTGAATATTTGGAGTCTCTGCGTCTCGCCCATCTTTATTTACTGAACCATTTCTCTTCCTGGTATTCCATCATAAACTCCTCCAAACTACTGACCCCTTAAACTCCACCCTCAGACACGCCCACTGGATTATTACTGAAGTGTGTGTGTGTGTGTATGTGTGAGAGAGAGATTAGTGATGGTGGTGATGATGGTGTGTCCAAGGTTGCCAGATTAACCAGCATCCACCTCACTCACCCTAATATTACTCAGCACACAAATAAATGACCCTGATCTGTTGCAATCTGTAAATTAACCCATTTCCTGTGAACTTGTTGGTGGGTTGAAAACCACGTGTCCAATCTGGCAACCCTGCACCATTTTAAATCATCACACTTCCAGCACTGTCTGATTTATTCTACACATACAAACGTCTGTCCTCACTCGCACATGGGAGTGCTGGATTCAGTTTCTCCTCCCTGCTGTGCTTAAAATGTTTTTAGTGATGCGTTTCAATTTTATATCAAAATAAATACTAAGTAAAAGTGAATTCATTCATGCAACAAAGAACCAAACGAAAAAAAACTTGTAATGGTCACTTTTGTCTTTTCACTCTGGGGTCTTATAATAAATAATAAACTCCAAAACTTTCTTTACATTTTGTTAAATACACTCACAAGGAGGAAAATACATTTTAAAAACATCACGATATCACTCCGAGCCCTAGCGGGGAACACCACTGAGGAAAGGTGTGTTAGACGTGTGTGTGTGTGTGTGTGTGTGTGTGTGTGTGTCTCAGGGAGCGTCAGCGTTATTCGATATGATCGAGTATTACGAGTCTGCCACTCACCTCAACATCTCCCACAACAAGCACATCGGCACTCGAGGCTGGCAGGCCGCCGCCCACATGATGAGGAAGGTGAGAGTCAGAACTGGATTATTACATCAAGTTTAATCTTAACGCTTTTAAATAAATTCATGATGATATGATTGTGTTTATTCTTCCTCACGAGGTCACAGCAAAAAAAAAACCCAGCAACATCCTTGTCCCTGTCAAAGGGCCGCCATTTTACTTTAATGCCCCGCCCCTACTATATGATTGACAGCTCAGATCTTCTTGCTGAAATAATATAAACACTCAGATTTTTGAAGTTCGTTTTCTTATTTGTGACATCAACATGAGACGGGGGAGTCTTTTTATAAGACTAAATAAATCAAAAACTGCCATGAACAGATGTTTAATATTGTAGAAAAAATGTACTGCAGGTTCACCGTATCTTAAAAAAATTTATAAATACATTTATAAATTCTCCCAAAAATAAGACTGAATAAATAAGGTCTCCGACCCAGGGGGGAAATGATCATTTGAAACGTGATGAACTCCGTAGCAGCTCCAGAGACATCATTTTAACCAGAAACAGAGCTCCAGAGTCGCTAAACTGGCCGGGTTCTGCAGCTCGTTCTCATGCTCTGTAGATCCAGATATCAGTCACTTCAGAAGTGCAGTGATTCCCAGGAGTGGTGCAGACTGTCCACTAAACAATGTGGTCATGTGACCAGCCTGCACGTTCTCTCTAGATTTGATCTCTGTATATATTTCAAATCTGTGGGTTAGACAGATTGGGACCCCTGGTGTTCAAACTATGCAATTGCATTAGATGCATAATTAATGGAACGCTAATTCCCATAAAGTGTCAATCGGTTTAAAGGAAATCTTCACATCTCTCTAATAAAGACCAATAGTTAGAGCTGGATTATGTGTAGTTATGATGAGTGTGTGTGTGTGTGTGTGTGTCCAGACGAGTTCTCTGCAGCTCCTGGAGGCGAGGAACACCCCACTGCTGGATCATTCGGCTCCATTTGTAGCTCGAGCTCTGCGGATCAGCGGCAGTCTGACGGTTCTGCACCTGGAGAACGCGGGACTGTCGGGACGTCCGCTAATGCTGCTGGGTGAGTGAGACTATTTAGATTAGACTGGATCAGGCATAATAGGGATGGTTAGGGATCAGATGTATTAGGTGTAGTGATCTAGAAAACGGTGATATTTACCTGTACAGGTGTCACGACGTCATATTCATTAGTCAGTTCTGTTCTTTGTGACATTTTAAGTGCATTGTTTTGTTTGCTTGAAAGAGTTACCGTGTGTGTGTGTGTGTGTGTGTGTGTGTGTGTCCACAGCTACAGCTCTGAAGATGAACATGAACCTGCGTGAACTTTACCTGTCTGATAATAAACTGAACGGGCTGCAGGACTCGGCTCAGCTGGGAAACCTGCTCAAATTTAACTACAACATCCACATCCTCGACCTGAGGAACAACCACATCCTCGACTCAGGTCTCACCTCCCTCTGTCTCTCTGTCCATCTGTCTCTCTCTCTCTCCCTCTGTCTCTCCCTCTGTCTATCTCTCTCTCAAACAGTAAATGGGATCTAACTGCAGGTAGGAACTGAAGTTGTGACTGAAGTCGGACTGTTGGATTAGTCTGATATATATAAAATAAAAATAGGTAAAGATGGATTCACCCAGACATGTACTGACAGGATGCAGTGTGAGGTGATTGATCATATGTTTTAATGTTTACTCTCAAATCTCCATAAACGACAATACACTGTGTGTGTGCGTGTTGTGTGCGTGTTGTGTGCGTGTTGTGTGCGTGTTGTGTGCGTGTTGTGTGCGGTGTGTGTGTGTACAGGTTTGGCATACATCTGTGAGGGTCTGAAGGAACAGAGGAAAGGTCTGGTCACTCTGGTGCTCTGGAACAACCAGCTCACACACAACGGCATGGGCTACCTCGCTTCTGCACTGGTAACACACACACACACACACACATACGCACACGCACGCACACACACACACATACGCACGCACGCACGCACGCACACACACACACACACACACACACACACACACACACACACACACACACACACACACACACACACACACAAAACAAGTCGCGCGTGCGACTGGCTTCACATCGTGTTTCCTCTGAAAACCAAACACGCAGAAATTCTGTAACTTTTTCATTCAAACCAAAAAACACCGAACTTACACTTCTGTCCTATTGGTAAATTTGTGCTTTGATTGGACTGTGTGTGCGCGCGAGTGTGTGTGTGCGCGCGAGTGTGTGTGTGTGCGCGCGAGTGTGTGTGTGTGCGCGCGCGAGTGTGTGTGTGCGCGCGCGAGTGTGTGTGTGCGCGCGCGAGTGTGTGTGTGCGCGCGCGAGTGTGTGTGTGCGCGCGCGAGTGTGTGTGTGCGCGCGCGAGTGTGTGTGTGCGCGCGAGTGTGTGTGTGCGCGCGAGTGTGCGCGTGTGTGTGTGTGTGTGTGTTTAGTCTCCTTTTACTTTCTCTTCTCCCCCAAATGCATTCTGGGTAAAAGTATGAAGAGTAAGCACCGTCCTCGGTGGGGTTGATCAGACCCGTGACTGTATCTCACCTGCTCCTTCTCACTCACTGCTGATGACGTGTTACTGATGTGTGTGAAAAATATCAGAGTAAATGGAGATCAGATCTAGGGGCGTGTCCTTCTGTGTAATCACCTGACACAACTGTCACTGATTGGCTGCATGAATCTACAGTCTGGGTGAGAAAGAATCAGCCCCAGCCTCGCGTCTCGCTTCTTCACACCATCCTGTGTGTTTTTATCACCACCTGTTGGTGGTGCTGTTGCGTTCGCGTCTACAAAAATACTAAATGATTCACTTTAAAAGATTTAACAGCAGATAATCTGAAGTGGAGCCGAAAATAAAACCTTGTACTGGTGTGTGTATTTATTTATTTATTGTTGCTAGCACATTTACACCAGACTCAGTTCATAACACACATTACACACTATTCCATCTCTCTCTCTCTCTCTCTCTCTCTCTCACTCACTCTAGCCATGTACTCAGAGTTTGGAGACTCTGAATCTTGGGAACAATGCGGTTGGGAATGAAGGCGTGCTGAAGCTGAAGGACGGACTGATCGCGAATCGCTCGCTGCTGCGCCTCGGCCTCGCCTCCACCAAACTGTCGTGTGAAGGTACGAGCTGGAGCTCAGAGCCGCATCATCATTGTACATCATATAACAACCAGCCCGCTGCGTGAGGCGAGGCAGTGTGTTACACAGCACAACATACACATCTACATCTGCTCTGGATTCAGGATCAAACTCACATCTGGAAACGAAACCATTTCATTCCTCAGATACACAAACACCAGTCCGTCATAAAATCTGCTTTTTTTACCAAAGTAATTATACACAATAACCGCATCACAGCAGTCTTTATTTTAGAACATAAAATCTAGGGCAGTGTTCTAGGGTAATTATTGGCACCCTTGGTAAAGCTGAAAGGGGGATGAAAGTTCAGATCCCTGTCCTGGATGAACCCCACGTGGTCTTCTGCTGGTGTAGAGCTCCTCCACCTCAACGATTAACATGCTGAAATACTTTTCTTCCCACCACGGTTCTACAGAGCGGTTATTAGAGTGTCCAATCTCCTCTGACCCGCTCTCCTCCTCTGACCCGCTCTCCTCTGACCCGTTCTCCTCCTCTGACCCGCTCTCCTCCTCTGACCCGCTCTCCTCCTCTGACCCGCTCTCCTCCTCTGACCCGTTCTCCTCCTCTGTCCCGCTCTCCTCCTCTGACCCGTTCTCCTCCTCTGACCCGTTCTCCTCTGACCCGTTCTCCTCCTCTGACCCGCTCTCCTCCTCTGACCCGCTCTCCTCCTCTGACCCGCTCTCCTCCTCTGACCCGTTCTCCTCCTCTGACCCGCTCTCCTCCTCTGACCCGCTCTCCTCTGACCCGCTCTCCTCCTCTGACCCGCTCTCCTCCTCTGACCCGCTCTCCTCCTCTGACCCACTCTCCTCCTCTGACCCGTTCTCCTCCTCTGACCCGCTCTGCTCTGACCCACTCTGCTGTGACCCGTTCTCATCAGCATGGCTTTTCTAGACACTGCTGTGTGTGAACATCGCAGGGGATCAGCAGCTTCTGAAAAAACTAGCACCAACAATATGGAGATCAATGCAAATCGAAACAAATCTACCATCACAGATTTGCGAAAAGGAAAACGTGACTCAAACTAACAGAAGCGCTTTTCAAATACAAACAGCAACGTGAGAGAAACTGCAGACGTGTAATAAAATACGTGTACCGCCTTTCACAAATATAAAAACAATACAGGCCTAGATTTCAGATTCAGATAGCGTTTTCTTTACACCCCTGGCGTGTGTGTGTGTGTGTGTGTGTTCAGGTGCCGTGGCTGTGGCAGAGTTTTTCGCAGAGAGTCCGCGACTGCTGCGTCTGGACCTGCGGGAGAACGAGATAAAGACCGGAGGACTGATGGCTCTGTCGCTCGCTCTGAAGGTGAACACCTCACTGCTCCGCCTCGACCTGGACCGAGAACCCAAGAAAGAGACGGTGAGAGAAAACGAGAGGACATGGAACACACACACACACGCTCACACACACACACACACACACCCACAGCCTCCTCTCCATCGCTTCTCAAGAAGGTTTAATGTAGTTTTAATCAGCAGGATGAAGGATCACGTAAACCCGCTCCACACTGAAGGAATGAAGAGTTATCAGTTTTTATAGACACTTGATTCCGGAGGTTTATTTTCAGGTCGTGGTCGGAGGAACAGGTGAGGTTACCTACATGCAGGTTTCGTTTATTATAACATTTCATTAATAACTTTATTACATCATATTGTAAATAAACTAAAGACAGCAGCTGTGGAAAATCTCTTTGATTTAGATGATTTGATTTTAAACACTGCCTCAGATAGAAGCTCTTCTGTTTGTTTTTGTTTATGGTTTTGTATGGCAGTCTGCGTTTGTGCTTAAAAATGTTGGCATCCCATGTTAGAAAACAATACTGGTAAGATTTCTTTCAAATGAAAAAGTAGTGCTCCTCCTGTTGGTATTTGTGTCTGTGTAGAAGATTGTGTGTTTATTCTGAATAAAGTATTTAAATCACTACACTGCGTACGCTACAGCCCTGAAATGTTACAGCCCTGTTTAACGGAAGGTCATGTGACTGCGGCCGGTGTTTTAATCCAAAAAATTTCACAAACAAGGTTATTATACCTTTATACTATTTTATAATCATTTCTATTAGTGTCCTGTGCAATGACTTTACATACTTTCTCTCTCTCTCTCTCTCTCTCTCTCTCTCTCTCTCTCGCTCGCTCGCTCTCTCTCTCAATGTGTGCTTTATTGGCATGACATCATTTTTTTTTTTTGCATTGCCAAAGCAGTATACAACATCAGACCAAGAAAAGTAGGAATTGAACAAAACATGTTTAAAAAAAAAAAAACCTGTCTTTATATATATATATATATATAAAATGAATTAGATGGAACATCATATACATTAATTGTAACAGAAACACAGGGATAAGGTGTTGAAGTGGGGTTAGGGAGGGTGGTTGTTTATGATGATAGGGTGGGTGGGTGTTTATGATGGTGGGCGGGGTTAAGGTGTGTGGTTGTTTATGATGATAGGGTGGGTGGGTGTTTATGATGGTGGGCGGGGTTAAGGTGTGTGGTTGTTTATGATGATAGGGTGGGTGGGTGTTTATGGTGATAGGGTGGGTGGGTGTTTATGATGGTGGGCGGGGTTAAGGTGTGTGGTTGTTTATGATGATAGGGTGGGTGGGTGTTTATGATGGTTGTGTTGATTTATTAACGGTGTTTGTCCAGTAAGTAGTCTAATGTGTCTCTCTCCTACAGGTGAAGAGTTTTATCGAGACACAGCGCACCCTGCTGACCGAAATCCAGAACGGCTGCAAGCGTAACTTCGTCCTTGCCAAAGAGAAGGAGGAATGTCAGCAGCAGATGAGGCAGTCGGTGTCCATGGCTGAAATCGCCACTGAGGACCCGACTCCTGATGAAGAGGTGGATACTGGAGATCAAGTCTCAGAGGAAGAAAAGACTGAATGTGAGCAGGATGAGCAGGAGGGGGAGCAGAAGGAGGAGGAGGAGCAGAAGGAGGAGGAGGAGGAGGAGCAGAAAATGGAGGAGGAGAGCGAGAAGCCGTGTGAAGTTCGAGAGGATGAAGTACAAGAAGCAGCCACGCAGGACGACTCGGATTCCGATACCGACACTGACGACGACGATGAAGATGGAGAGACAAAAACAGCTGCGCAGACATCAAGCCTGAACCAAACCCCGCCCCCCGTAAACAGCACCCGTAGTGCCTGTCAGACTCCACCCATTAGTACTCCTAGCCCCACCCCTGAGACAGCAAACGTGGTGTCAGGGATCAGAGTGACGGAAGCGAGTGTGATGAGTGGAACGCCGTCTTCACCCGGACGCTGCATCTCAGTGTCCAGCCCTGGGAGAGGGCACAAGATCTTCATGGTGACACGTGTGGAAAGTCCTCCTGAACAACAGCAGCAGCAGCAGAGTGACCTGATGAAGCGTGTCCAGGAGAATAAAACACCTTCTGAGTCATCTTCAAAACAACAGACAGTTTCTCAGGACCAACATAGAGCAGAGAGAACCACTTCAACTCAGGAGACATCTGAGGAACCTTCACAAGTACCAGCAGAGTCTAAACCAGGAGAAAAAGAACCATCACTCAGTACCACAGAAGAGCAACCTTCTACACACAGCCAAACGCAGCAGGGTCCGAATCCCAGCACAGAACCAGACAAGGAAACAAC
Source organism: Ictalurus punctatus (assembly GCF_001660625.3). NCBI lineage: Eukaryota > Metazoa > Chordata > Actinopteri > Siluriformes > Ictaluridae > Ictalurus > Ictalurus punctatus. The sequence continues at coordinate 424,597 of NC_071284.1, forward strand.
GAGGGAAGAAATCGTGCACACTGAGCATGCTCAGATCCATCACACCGTCCCAACAGACTCTGAGGAACTGTTCCAGGATCAGCTGAAACCTGCTGAAGAAGTGCACGAGGAACCGAGCAGCAGTAATCCAAACGGTGAGCTGCAGGAAGACCTGGGAGAACATCTGGACACAGAAATGCCAAACGATGACCAACAGCTGGATAAAGACTCCTCACTGGAGCAGGACTTGGAAACAGTATACAGCTTTTCATCAGGAGAAGAGATGGAGAGTCTTGTCACAGCGCCACCTCCAGGCATCACCCTGCCGAACGGCCTGAAGCCCGAGTTCACGCTGCACCTGCTGGAGCCCGAGGCACATAAAGCGGCCAGCTGCATCATGGAGCACAGTGAGTTTACCGTCGCTAATGTTTTGAGCCAGGTGTTTTAACCCAGGTGTTTGACCCAGGTGTTTGACCCAGGTGTTTGACCCAGGTGTTTAACCCAGGTGTTTGAACTCAGGTGTTTAACCCAGGTGTTTTAACCCAGGTGTTTGACCCAGGTGTTTAACCCAGGTGTTTGAACTCAGGTGTTTGACCCGGGTGTTTGACCCAGGTGTTTGACCCAGGTGTTTGACCCAGGTGTTTTAACCCAGGTGTTTGACCCAGGTGTTTGACCCAGGTGTTTTTCCTTGTCGTGTGTCAGTGAGTGTGACGGCGGAGCTGAGCTGTGGTCAGGATCTGGAGGAGCTTCTGCTGGAAGCCAGTTTGGACGCGAGCAGAGACGCAGCTTAGTGCTGCAGCGACGGTGAGACTGAAGATCATTTTATACAGAAATTAATTCAGTAGAAACGTAATGTCATTTTAAATCATTTATAATCTAAATCCAATCATTTATATAACAGATCACTTCCGTTATCGTCATCTACAGAAGTTACACTGAAGCGCGCAAATACAGCTTATAATCACAATAGACTGGAATTAAAGGAAACCTCTGAAGCTCCTCGCACCAGTTCCCTCACACACACTGCAGTATTTATAATGTAAAGGTGTTTGTGCTCGTGCATCACTGTCCTGCTTCCACGCTACACAAACTCCGCTGTATACAGGTCACAGGTCACAGGTCACAGGTCAGTCTTCTACACGTGTTTAATATAAAACGCTCCTCTGCCTTAGAGGACTTGGAGGTCACACGCGTTCTTCCTCAGTCACGTGATGATTTCTCCTCCGTCTGACGGAGACTGGGGTCATGTTGGGTATAAAAGGTAACGCTGATATAAACCGTAAACAAGAAATTGGTTGTTGTTGACTCTGGGTATCTGCGAAAGCGAGCGGCGTCGTGTCGCGATTGAGGTTTCATTCATCAGCGAAGGATTAAAGCGCCGCTGCATCACTCTCTGCAGCTAGAGAAAGTGAGGGATAAATCCTATCAGCACGGCATTGTGGGTAATGTAGGAAAACCTTTAACCAAGTGAAAAGAGAAGCACATGTCCATAAAATAAATTGAAACTAAAAAAATCAATCGTGGAGATCACGTGTTGATGATCAAGATGAATCTTCAGGTTGTTCAGGTGGAGGTTTCCTTTAACATTCTGTAAATCTGTGATTAAACCTGTGGGGTGTGTGTGTGTGTGTGTGTGTGTGTGTGTGTGTGTGTGTGTGTGTGTGTGTGTGTGTGTGTGTGTCCGTCCCACAGGGTCAAACCATGTGCAGAGAGGTGGGGGGGGGGGGCTCGCTCTTTCCTCATCCTTAACTACAAACCCGAACTCTTCTTCTTACAGATGATTAAAACTTATTAAACACTTAAGAACAGCTGGATCACGGATCTTCACTCACTCTTGAGACATCGTCACGAAATCGTCATGAAATCGTCATGAAATCGTCACGAAATCGTCACTACGCAACGAAACACAACGCAACGCAATCAACACAATTTTTTTCCTTTTTTCTTTAAGTGACTCTGATGAGTGGAAAATTTCATGCTGTTATCTCTCCCTACATTCCTCCTGATGATTCTGTAAAGTCCCAGGGCCTGGCACAAACCAAAGACACACACACACACACACACACACACACACACACACACACACACACACACACACACAGTTCGGCTCACCGCTGCCCCGTGTGGACAATTGACATCACAGCAGCAGGAGAGCGGAGTCTGAAAATGTACAAGACTTTAATTCAGTTTCACTTTCATTAAGGACTGATTACACACAGACACAGATACTGTGTGTGTGTGTGTCTGTGTGTCTGTGTGTCTGTGTGTGTGTGTGTGTGTGTGTGTGTGTGTGTGAGAGTGAGTGACAGAGAGAGAGCACAAGAGAGCCCATTCTGTCTTTGTCATCTTTGTTCCTGCTCTTTAAGGTTCTGTTCAGTTCTTCGAATTCACCTCTCTCTTTCTCTCTCTCTCTCTCTCTCTTTTCTCTCTCTCTCTCTCTCTCTCTCTCTCTCTCTCTCGCTCTCTCTCTCTCTCACTCACTCGCTCGCGCTCTCTCTCTCTCTCTCGCTCTCTCTCTCTCTCTCGCTCTCTCTCTCTCTCACTCACTCGCTCGCGCTCTCTCTCTCTCTCTCGCTCTCTCTCTCTCTCTCTCGCTCTCTCTCTCTCTTTCTCTCTCTCTCTCTCTCTCGCTCTCTCTCTCACTCACTCGCTCGCTCTCGCTCTCTCTCTCTCTCTCTTTCTCTCTCTCTCTCTCTCTCACTGACTGTGTGTGTCTTAAGCATCGTGTTCTAATCTTCTGGATCTCATTTGTCCGACTCTGAAGACTTCTGAGTCCGAGTGAATGTTCCAGATCTTTGGGGAGCCTCTTCCGCTGTGGATTTTGCCTCTGAGCTCTCTCCTGCTGATTTTTCCAGATGTTTCCTGGTCACTCACGTTTCCTCGCATAAAGAAATTATATTAAACCGTTCAGACAGAAGTGTGTGCGTGTGTGTGCGTGCGTGTGCGTGTGTGTGTGCGTGTGCGCGTGCGTGTGCGTGCGTGTGCGTGCGTGTGTGTGCGTGTGCGTGTGCGTGTGTGTGTGTGTGTGTGCGTGCATGCGTGCGAGCGTTCTCGTGTCTCTTCCTGCCTTTCCAGTTCAACACCTCGCCTTTAATTGTCCTCTTTATTTGTGCTGCTCTCAGAAATCATTTATTTTCTATTTATTTTATTAAAATGAGTTTGTTTTTTTCTTCTTCTGTGTGATTTGTTTCTCTCCTCTTTTCCCCAGTCGGTCTTTTATTAGTTATTACTGAGGGATTTGGTTTTTAAAGATCCCCCCCCCCCCCCCCCCCCCCATATTGGTGTATATTTTCAGATAATATAAAGAGCAATTATACTTTTTTTAGGGCTAGGGAGATCTCCTGGGGGTTTACGTTGATTCTATATGTATAAATTCGGGAATGGAGAGTAAACACTGTTTCGGAGGATGAAAGTTTTGGGAATGAATAAATGTGACACTATTGTACTGTGGGGTGACACTACAGCTACAGCCAGCAGGGGGAGCCAGAGACTCACACCACCTATAGTCTAGATCTCTGATGATGATGATGATGATGATGTAGTCTCTGGCCTCTGATTGGCTCTCAGCTTTAGCCCTTTGCTGAAAGATGATAAACAGGTTGATCTGCACATCACGTCGTCATCGCTGTTCTCTGTGCCTCGCCTGGAACCATCCAACGTTTGTAATGCTTTCATTTTTAAATTTTTATCTGACCTGTTCAATAACTCAGAAATGTGCTGGTGACCACAATGAGATGTGCGTGTGGCCATTTTTGTTTGTTTCTCTCTCAAATAAATGCATGTAATGAAAATGAACACGTCTGAGATGCTTTTCTGAAACAATAACAATAACATTTTGCTTTATTTTTGCCGTATTATTCACCGGCGGTGGGAATCTCGGGCGAGTTTAGTCCAGAAGATTGTAAATCCATTCTTTATCGTCTTTATTGAATAAAAGTTCACATCCTCCGGTAGTTTTTGGATGAAGAAATGTAGGAGTGTAGTTGTGATTGTACAGTTTATTTATGGATTAGTGTTCCTTTAGAAAGTGCAGAAAATGAAACGCAGGAGAAAGATACAGCAGCAGCGTTGCAGCTTCAGAGAGCTGAATATTTTTATCACTTAAAAAAAACAGATGTTTAAACTCTTCTTATTGTGATTGTTTAACAACATGCACCGTTTTAGTGACATCGGATCAGGAGGAAACTTTAACATATAAATAAAAAATAAATCTATTGTCATTGGGGGAAGCTAACTTTTGCATTTGACTGTAAAGAGTGTGTGTGTGTGTGTGTGTGTGTGTGTGTGTACGTGTACGTACAGATAAAGATGAGTCCACAGGACCATGGCGTATCGGAGCTTCGACACTTTCAGCACTAAAGAGGCGTAGGGATCTGGATTATCTCCTGACCTTCGACCTCGTCCAATGAAACAGGAGACACGCGCTGATCCGTAACAGTCATATGAGCGCTCGTGACCTTCTAACAGGATCGTTATTATCTTAAAGTTCTTCCTAAAGCAGGGTTTTCAGGGACGGCCTGGAGTCAGAAAGTTCAGAAAGTTCCTCTCGCTAACAATAAGGTGTGTGTTCTCTCTCCGCTCCTCACCGTCCTCCTCCATCCTCGGCCGATCTGAGCCGTTATTACAGCCGTGTGCCAGAACAATCAGCACATGCTGTGAACAATCAGCACATGCTGTGGTAATGTTAATGGAATTGTCTACAAGATTCAGTTCAGTGTTGTGTGTGCAGCGTGTTTAACGGTGGACGTCGTCCCGGAGCAGCGGTACAGAAATATATACACTCAGGATATAGATGTTAAAGGTATGAATTTATCTCTAACGAGCAGACAGAGGAGACGTGGTGAGGAAAAACTCCCTGAGACGATATGAGGAAGAAACCTCGAGAGGAACCGGACTCAGAAGGGAACCGTCCTCATCTGGGTGACACCAGACAGTGCGATTATAAATAAATACACCCCTTCTATTATGTGCTGATACTACATGGTGAAATAGTGCAGTCGTGTAAGCAGGAAGTTCATTACAGTTTCTACAGGAAGTCTGTTGTGTTGAACTTCTCCACTGATCACTGATGGAGACTCGAGTGTGAAACAGTGTGTGGTAATTGTAGTTCTAAACTGAACTGAACTGAAAACTGAACTGAGGTCCAAAGCATCTTTATGGTTTCAGAGGTAATCGCCAGGATCCTCTGGTACATGTCTGTGTTTTGGTTTCTGTTATCTGTGTAACTGTTCTGAGTTACAGGATGTGATATTATATCTGCTGCTTCAGCTGCAAAATAAGAACAAAACATCTTTTAACTATTAACGAGGTCAGTGAGTCAGAAAATGGTGCATGTTGGCAGATTGTGTACAGACTATGAACTTCTTCTGTCTGATTTTCTAGAACCAAAACATTACACTGTTATTATTAAAGACTCGGACAGAGGTTTTATCTACAGGACGTGACGTCCTTTCTGAATCCGTTTGTTGATGCAGATGGAAATTTTCCTCCTGTTTTGATCTCTTCAGCTGAGAAATATTTTATATTTTGACTAAATAATTTTTGCTCTGTGACTTGTGGGGTCTGGGAGCGGTCCACGGTGGTGTCTCGTGCTTTGGTAGGGTGTCGGAGTGGTCCACGGTGGTGTCTTGTGCTTTAGAAAGGTCTGGGAGCGGTCCACGGTGGTGTCTCGTGCTTTGGTAGGGTGTCGGAGTGGTCCACGGTGGTGTCTCGGGCTTTAGAAAGGTCTGGGAGCGGTCCATGGTGGTGTCTCGGGCTTTGGTAGGGTGTCGGAGTGGTCCACGGTGGTGTCTCGGGCTTTAGAAAGGTCTGGGAGCGGTCCACGGTGGGGTCTCGGGCTTTGGTGGGGTCCGGGAATGGTTCACAGTGGGGTCTCGGGGTTTAGCAAGGTCCGGGAGCGGTCCACGGTGGTGTCTTGGGCTTTGGTGGGGTCCGGGAGTGGTCCATGGTGGTGTCTCAGGCTTTAGAAAGGTCCGGGAGCGGTCCACGGTGGGGTCTCGGGCTTTGGTGGGGTCCGGGAGTGGTTCACAGTGGGGTCTCGGGGTTTAGCGAGGTCCGGGAGCGGTCCACAGTGGGGTCTTGGGCTTTGGTGGGGTCCGGGAGTGGTTCACAGTGGGGTCTCGGGGTTTAGCGAGGTCCGGGAGCGGTCCACAGTGGTGTCTTGGGCTTTGGTGGGGTCCGGGAGTGGTTCACAGTGGGGTCTCGGGATTTAGCGAGGTCCGGGAGCGGTCCACGGTGGGGTCTCGGGTCTCAGTGCCCTCTGTATGTCTGTGTGGAATGTGCTCGGTGTTGCTTTAGTGTTTCCGTCGTGTCAAACACAATCTACTGCATCGGCTTTAACGCCGATGTCAAAACACTGGGGTTTAAATACTGATCCCTTTTATCTGCTCCTATTCAGTCGGGCTGCTCCGCTTTACTGCAGCTTCCTGAGCACGAGGTTTAAACTTTCTCACGGTTTTGGGGAATTATGAGCAGAGAAATAGGCTACAGTTGTGTTTAACCTTTATATAATAAAGAGAAGTTCACTTTTATTAATGTAACTGGAGAGTGTTTTAGTCCACGTGACTTCACCTCATCACACGCCTGCTGTGTACACCTTTTTTTTTTTAAATTTCTGTTTCCTTAAACATGGGGTGGAGTTGATATTTGTAGAGGTGGAATTATGCTATGATGGGGTGTGGTTTTGTTCCGATGGGGCGGGGTTTAGTTCCTGTCAGATGCACTTATGATCACGTGGGGTGGGGTTAAGATAAATTCTGATGGGGCGGTCTTAAGCTCCAGCAGGCGTGGTTAAGCTCTGATGGGGTGGGGTTAAATTCTGGTGAAGCGCAGTTAATTTGGCATTGGGTGGGGTTAAGCTTGGGTGTGGCTGATGGGGCCAATGGGTTAACTTCTGATGGGTGGGGTTAAACTGTGGGCCCTAAGTTTCGGTAGGGTTAAGTTCCTTTTGGGGCAGAGATAATCTCTGCCAAATCTATCTTTGCCAAAATAATTTTAGATATATATTTAGATATTTTAATAGAATTTTAAAGCCAAAACCAAAAAATAATACAATGTATTAAACCTTTAGGAAATAGAAAATTGAACCGAAATATTTTCCCGAGATTAATGTCTGAAACTTCACCTTTAATTCTAGTTGAAGTTTATAACTACATGTTGATGTTTCTGAAATTAATACCCTTTACAGTTGCACTGCTTTAAAATGAACGGGCGGGTGTGATCTGTTATTGCTGAAGAGTGATTTTGTTTTTTTATGAACTGTTTATCTTTAAGTCTCTGGAGGTTTAATGAGAGAGCGAGAGAATTCCCTCACATGATAGTGATTAGGAGCAGACGCATGAGAGATTCTGATCTATATGGGAATGTATTTCACACACACACACACACACACACACACACACACACACAGAGAGAGAGAGAGAGAGGGAGAGAGAGAGGGAGAGAGGAGTTGTGGAGCTGCAGGAGTGGATGAGGTGACTCTGGTAAATCCTGAGGAAAATTAACAGACTTTCTGGAGAATTTTCAGGGAATCCTGCTGCAGTGAAGTGAGATTTTTAAACACTCAGACAGAGAGAGAGAGAGAGAGAGAGAGAGAGAGAGAGAGAGAGAGAGAGAGAGAGATCACTCTGAGAAGACCACAACCTGCTGGAGAGAGGAGAAACAGCATTAAAAGGTTAGTATCTTAGTACCTTAAAGTATTTATCTGTTTGTTTGTTTGTTTGTTTGTGTTTAGTTTTGAGTGGTTTGCTCATGATGGTTTAATTAACTGATCATGCTGTAACTCAGTCTCGGGTTAGAGATGTTTCTATAACTGGAATATCTTCGTATTATTTTGTATTTAATTAGAGATTTTTTTTGCACGTGACTAAACAACCGGTAACACTTCAGTGACTTTCTACAGTTTATTTATGTATTCATTTATTTATTGATGAAGAGTCTGGAATCAGGGTTTTGTTTGTTTGTTTGTTTGTTTGTTTGTTTATCGATTTGATTTGATAGATATGAAATAAATTTAACGGTAATCACTAAGAAATGTGTTTATGACCACTAACAAATATATACCCCGCCTTTTTTTTTTTTTAATGACCTGTAATATGTGCTGAAGAATATTCAGTATTCTTCTCCAGCTTTATAGTTATCATTGCAACATAGTTTATTTTATATTATTTTATTTTATATTCGAAATAATGACAGGTTTATTTTCCGTCCTCCAACAGGGGGCGCTGTGAGCCACGTTAAAAGAGTGTCAGTGAATTCCACTGGGATTAAAAAACAGAACCACAGATCCAGGTCGTTGTCTATAATGTTTTGAGATTAAAGTTTATAAAATGAGAAAAAGAAAATAAAGAAGTAAACGTGTGCTGCGATAGTAAAAAAGAAAGAAAACAGACGAGCTCTGGGTGTGAGATGCTGAGATGAGAAAATAAATGTAATGTGCTATGGTGTGCATGTGTGTATGCGTGCTGTAGGTGTGTGATGGACAGGTCAGCGTTGTGGGTGGAGCCTCTGCACAGGTGCATGCTGGTCCTGACGAGTGCGCTCCTGCTGTGTGAGGTCATCGCTGGACGTCTCTGTAACTCCCTCATTAACATGGTGGACAGCTTCCACACCCTCTACGTCCTCATTGGCCTGATAATCTCCACACGAGGTGCTGAGGAGAACCCCAGTGTCTCTGCAGAACCCAGAACAACAGAACCACAGGACGCGTCGTGTCCCGACTCCGGCGCTGAGGAGAACCGCACCTCTCCACTCTCCGGTGGATGTCGGTACTCTCGGTTCCGCGTGCAGCCGGTCGGAGGTCTGATCTCAGCCCTGCTGCTCTGCTCACTGTGTGTGTCCTTCAGCTTCGATATCCTCAGCCACACCCTGCAGCCACACCCCATACAGCGCCCTCTACTGGCCACGGCTGTAGGTGCAGTCAGTCTGATGTTTAATCTTCTGCTGCTGGTGTGCAGGAGACTGAGAAGACCAGATGCAGGAGTTAAAGAACTCGGAAAAGGCGACACAGAAACTCCTTTAACTCCAGCGGGTATGATTTTTTACATGATTTTATTCTGTGTCTTTGTAAAGACTTTTTGAACATGTTAAACGCCTCCTCTACAAGGTTCTCCTCACGATGGTGTGCTGATGTTCTGTAACCCCGGAGTGTCCAGCGTTCTCCATCCAGACTCTCAGGATCACACCATCCATCCCCAGCCCAACTCCATTTCCCATGATTCCACTCGCACAGAAACAGTCGGAGAGTCTCAGAGCAGCAGCAGCAGCTCAGGCCATGCAGGTGAGAAACGTTCCTCAAACATCACCACATAAACTGTCAAACTCTTCCACTCAGATTACAGTGTGCTGGTTATAAATCAGTGCAAACTGATAAGTGTGAGATTTTTATGAATCATTCTGGATTGGTTTAAAAGTGTTAAACATGGGCAAAAAAAAAAAGATGAACATGCAGTCAGGTCCATAAATATTTGGACGTAGACAAAGTTAGTGTTGTTATTTTATCCGTCTGGAACAGAACACTGGAGCTGAAATGACATCCAGATCATGTTGGGGGAAATGTGTAGAACTGTGAGGTGTACAGGGCGAGATTACCTGCTCACATTCAGACACATGCTTCAGTACGTCACACTGCACATAGACAACCATCTGAAGTTCACTTGGAAAACAACCCAAGATTTATTCAAGGTAAAGAAGTGGAATGTTGTGCAGTGGCCGAGTCACTCACCTGAGCTGAACCCAACTGAGCTGCAGTTCACCTGCTGAAGGTCAACCTGAAGACAAAACAGCTGAAGACCAAGCAGAAAGTGAAGACCACTGCAGTACAGCCCTGGCAGAACATCACCTGGGAAGAACCCCAGCGTCTCCTGATGTCTTTCAGAGACTTTAAAGACTTCATGCAGTCACTGATTCATAACCAAGTATTAAAAACAACTATTTAATTCCAGTCACCTTTGGTGCTTTAAAAAGGAGGAGACACGTCTACACGGTGCTGTAGTTCCTGCACCTTCCACCCCATCTGGGCGTAAATTCCCTCAAATTAAAGCTCGTAATTCATTCATTTCAACTCCAATATCCTGGGCTAGACAGCTAAAATATCTGGAACTCTGTCAAGACGCACATATCTACGGACCTGAGTGTATATACACTAACGATAACATTACGGTCTGGTGTTTTTGACAGCAGGTCAGCGGTGTGACGTGAGCAAGTGTATCAGAACCATCACCGCAGTGTTCCACAGCCTCCTGGGTTCTTCTCTGGTTCTGCTGAACGGACTCCTTCACCTTCTCTGTGTGAGGTTTCAGTGGAGCTGTGACGTGATCGTGTACCTGGACCCGGGGTTCTCCATGCTCACCGTGCTGGTTCTGATAGCAGTGGTGGTTCCTGAGCTCTGGCGTCACGTGTTACTCCTGCTCCAGGCGTCTCCATCAG